>NC_043700.1:30971493-31123438 GCF_006229205.1 Suricata suricatta | reverse complement strand
AATTTCTGTATAAGTCTAATTACATGAAACAGAAGTGGGGGTTTTGATTTTTTACTTTGTTTTTCTGTTTGGAGTGTAATTGTAACTACTGTATTGTAAATGATGGAAAATAATTGCATATGTTAAAAAATAAACAGAAAAAAAATAAAAGAAAAAGAAAAAAATAAATAAATGTATCTTATTTCCAAGTAGACTTGTAGTATAAAAAGTAAAAACTAAGTTAAGCTATCTATAACAAATTGGGAACCATCATTATAGGAACAGCACATAATCCTATTGCTAGTGCCAAGAAGGGAACTGAAACATAGTTTTAATGAAAAAATATTAATAACCATGCTTTCATCCTAATTGTCTCATTTAATGAAAGCCTCTTATGTGACCAAAACCAACCCTCCATATGGCTCTTCCAATGCAAATAGCAAAGCCATTCTTACTGAATAGCAGTAATTGGGAGCCACACAGCATTTGTCTCATCCATCAAGCTCTCATCCCCAAACTTCAACCTTGGTGGATACTCAACAAGCAGCAAAGCAGCTTTTAGGATAAAGCAACTGAGTGTTTCCTTTTCTAAAGAATAAGTAAAAGATGCACACCATGAAGAAACTTCTGTCTTCTTGCCCCCTGTGCCTTCAAATGAAGGGAAGATGCCACAGGGAACCTATGAGGACAGGATACCGGAAGTAAATTTAAAAAAAGAAAAGGAAAGAAAAACAAAAAACCCAAGATGCAGAGTTCTACTCTGTCTTGCCCTAAGACTGGTGTGTCAATTCTTTTAGGTCCATTAATTTGACAATGAAATCCTGAAATGCCTCTTGGGTTTTCCTTCAGCCTGTTTGGTTATTTGGTTCTTGAAGGGGAACGGTGAGAATCTTTCCTTCTTGGCCAAACATTTAAAGATCTGGGCCTCTCAGAGCTACCTGTGAGTTGCCAGATGAGAATCAGGCCAGTTGTAGACCTGGTTTCATTCTCCAGTTTCATTCCTGACAGGATGAAATTGTCTATGACAATGTGTCATGTTTGGAAGTGAAAGGCAATGAAAACTACCAAATCAGATTTCTAGTTTTCTTTAAATTGGGATATGTCAAGGAAAAATTGGTCTCATTTAAATCGATTTTCCCCACTCGATAACCCTGAGCCATTTTACCCATCCTGTGGGTGAAGGAGAATGACCACCATTTGTTTCGAGAAGAAAGACCACTGCGCTAATGCGGGATGAAGGAGGAGTAAAATATTCACACTTCTCTCTCGTAATACTCAACACATGTTTTAATGGAGCCTCACAAATCACTGAAAAGAAATAGTTACTCCCTTAAAGGATGCTCTGATGAATTGGTTAAAATTCTTCCTATAATTTAATTTTCTCAAATGATGAAAACATCATCTTCCGGCATACTGATGCTGCCAAGCTTTTGCAGTACTGTTTGAGACTGCTCTTATGAAGTGGATGCTTTAGGCTAAATGGGGCCTTGGCATGTCCATCTTTTCTGAAAACTCTATTAGCCTAAAGAAGGAGAGCCTGTTCCTTCAGAAGCCAGCCCAAACTCACCCTTTGCCTAGAACGAATGCAGTGCCCTTATGTCCAACTTTTGGGAGCATGGCTTCGGTTCTCTCAGAGGAACATAAGAAACTTCTTTTCCATATCGCCTTTAGGATGAACACCTGCCACTTATAAACCATATACAGCTTGTTCATGGCTATACTGGTCCCAGGCCTGTTTCAGCTTCATATTAGTGGGCAGCTTCGTGAGTCACTGACCTCAGTGGAATGAAGCCCAAACATCCACCACTTTGCTGTGTTGGGTCCTTCTGGCTTCACTGTAAGGGCTTTTCACATTTCAGACCCTGAATTAGTCTCCTGGGCCAGAAGCAGAAAAATCTGATTTGGGTTCATCATATTTTGCCTCCAAGGACCTGTGTAAATGCTATTTCCCTATACATTAACTTTCCTTGGAATAGTCCTACAGGTGATTCTTTTGTGGAAATGACAGCTGCACATCCATTTATTTTTATTTTTGAGAGAGAGAGTGTGTGGGCATACAGGGTAGGGGCGTAGGGAAAGGGAGACAGAGAATCTCAAGCAGGCTCCATGCTCAGTGCAGAACCCGACTCTGGGCTCAATCTCACGACTGTGAGACCATGATTTGAGTGAATATCAAGAGGCAGGTGCTTAACCGACTGAACCAACCAGGTGTCCCTCATCTCAATTTTTATTACTAAAAGGTGAAGATGTCTTTTCTAGCCTCTTGCCCACAGAACCAAGAAAGCTGAGTTTGGTGTCATCAAGGTAAATCCCAAACCATAGGAATGAGAACATCTAGTCTCAGTGGTCACTGTGTGGTCGTCCTCAGTGGCCTGCCTGTGAAGCAGGCCTCCCATGTGGATTTTGGTCTCCTCTTCTTCCCTCACCCCAAGAGGCAGCTGGCACTGAGATCGCTCTACTTCTAGTGACTTCTCAACAGTTATTCTGAGTTAGATCAGAAAGCTACCTTTAGACCTTCCTCTGTCCTTTTCCACTGCCCTCTGGCCATTTCACTGTTCCTGTGCATCCAATTAAGAGGGTGGACAGAGGAATAAAAGGGGATGGCCTCAGTATGAGAAGATTCTGTTTCTCATTAGATGGCCTGGTGGAAAAACTAGTTATACAGTACTGCTTATCAGCCATGAGATTTGAGGAATTTCATTTGCTCACAATTGCTACACCACCACCCAGAAATGTTAATATTCCAACTGAACTATTTTAACCTCTGAACAATAAGAAATACGTTTTAGTTGACCCTTAAACAATGTGGGGAGTTAGGTGCCCCACCACCCCACAGTCAAAAATCCAGTTTAAGTTTTTACTGCCCTAAAACTCAACTACTAATAGCCTACTGTAGATGAGAAGCCTTACTGGTAGCATAAACAGTTAACACATAATTTGTATGTTAATCTGTATTATAGACTGTATTCTTATAATGAAGTCAGCTAAAGAAAATGTTATTAAGAAAATTCTAAGGAAGAGATAATACATTTATAGCACTAGACTATATTTACTGGAAAAAATATATATATAAGCAGACCTGGGCAGTTAAGGGTTTAGCTGTGTTGTTCAAGATTCAACTGTGTACTATTATGGAAAACCATTAATAAGAAGTAATTATGTGCTTCTCTCCATCTCAGCATCCTTTCTTCTATCTCGCCTGCCTCCCCTCTGCTCATACTCTCCTGTCTCCTGCACTTTATCCAGCATCTGTTCCCATAGCAACATGGTCAAGCTGGCTATGTTTTCACAAGAGTTTCTGGAATATGAAAATCATGAAGCCTTAACAGACGAATGATCTAATGGAAGAATTTCATGTACTGTGGAAGAGCTGAAGGAAAAGGCAGGAATTCTCCTTAATGTCAGCTGTGTAAACTGTTTTGAGATCAATTCTTATTCCTATCATGTCTCTTTGTTATGAAGGAAGTTTTTGAGGTCTAGTATAGTTAGTATCTGATGAAGATGTTCATGTCATTCATTCAAGGAAGAATGACTGAATCACCCCTTAGTAGACAGTACTGTCTTGGTGGGTTTAACTGTAACTTAAAAAAACAAAACAAAACAAACAACAGAACAATGTATTGTGATAGGGATGGCTCAGTCTGTTGTTGAGTATCTGATTTTAGTTCAGGTCATGTTGCAGTGGTTAGTGGGTTTGAGCCCCGTGATGGGCTTTGTGCTGACAGTGCAGGGCCTGCTTTGGATTCTCTGTCTCCCTGTCTGTCTGCCCCTCCCCAACTCATGCATGCTCTCCTGCATGTTCTTTCTCATAAATAAACATTTTAAAAAATGTTTTAAAAAGTGTCGTGACATACAAAGCACTGTATCAAAGTTCAGATACAGGAGGATACTTCTGGCTGAAGCAGTTAGTTTTTGATACTAATCTGTTCAGTCTTCAGGGATTCTGCCCACCATCTACTTCCTTTCCTGTGACCAATTCTTTATTTCTCTGTGCTCCCCACCTACCAATCCCAGGGGGCCAAGAGCACTGAGTGCAGGGTTACTGCAGCTGAACGTAGAGAACAAATATGCCATCTCAGCTTTGAAATGCAGCAAGTATGGACTCTGAGTAATAGTCAAAGTTTGCTCACAGAATCTGTAATTGCAACTTTTATCTCTGACATTCTTTGCTTGGCTGTGCAGCTTATTTAGCGTGATCCATATGCCAGGCAAGTCGCAGGGCCACCTGTGTTGCTGCCTCATAGCACACTCCACTGACATTTCTCCCATTCTTGGCGATTGCTAAGGCTTTCGCTTTATATTCCCAGTCTTTTTTCTCCCCCTATTTAGATCAAAGTAGAAACTTGTTTGGCAAAAAGGCAGATTATCATCAGTGACATCTGCATTTTACCAAAAGGAGGGTATGAACATTTTCACTGGCAATAAAATAAACACAAATGTTTCCCTCCCCTCCCTTTGAAAATGCTTCCTTCATGACTTGCTAGCTTTTCGATACTTGTGGAAATTGAAAGGAAGGATGGAGAGGCAGGTAAAAAGTGCTGTCACAAGATCAAGCAAAGTAAATTCTCTAACAGAAAGGCTGTGGGCTATGGGACAGCTCTCTTGCCCAGTTAATATTGGCACATATTGACAATGTCAGATTTTTTTGTCTTTTAACACACATTAATGAGCAGTTCCATGCTATATTGTTTGTAATCCTAAGAGAGGCCAGTGATGTGGGATTTTGCAGCAGGAAGTTGTGTCAAATGACATCTGAAAATCCCGTTCCTCTCTGTCATGTCAATTTCCTCCATGTGGGAGAAGATATATTCTTTGGTATAGTAATGGAAACATAAAAGGAACTTGACAATTTCTGCAAAATAAGAATTAGCTAACATGGTGCAAGGTGATTTTCAGGAGTCTTTTATTTATGCTTCTTCTGTGAATATGTTGGTGGCCCTTCTGCTGGAACCAACCAGTCTGCAGGAAAAGGTTCTATGCTGTGTCTGCCCCCCCACACCTCCTTGGGGGCTTGGATGCTGAGCTGAGAAGCCTCATTTCCAGGTGTTAACTCTGACTGAAGACATAAGATACTATGGAAGTTTTACTAAATGAGAGCAGCAAACTACATTCTATAGGGCAAATACCAGTTGTTGCCTGTTTATCAAGTTTGTTAGACAAATCGGTATAGCTGTGTTGCACGTATTTTCTTTGGTGGATTCTCACTATAGAAGCAGAGCCTGCAGAGCACTCAGCAGGTGCTGAGTAATTACTACAGACCTATATGGCCTAAACGATTTGCTCTCTGGTTTCTTAACAGAATAAAACTTTGCTGATTCTCAATTTAAACCATTCTCATTCCAAAGTTAGACTACCTTTGGAGGGTTAGGGTAGAGAATAAAGAGGTAGGTGGGGCACGCCATTCACTGAAGTTTAATATAGTCTCCAAAGAAGACGTGAAGGTGGTAGATTACATAGACGCATGCTGTTCTAATTGCTATTAGTGAAAATTGCAAAAAGGGACACTGATTGAAAACCAACCTTTTCTGGTCACTGTGTTAGAAACATTCCATAAAGTACGTGATTTTTATTTCTTATGTCAAAGAAATTTAGGCTTTCCTGGAGAAGGGCTCTTAGGGAAAACCCAAAGCATGGAAATAGGCACACCAAGTGTTCACAGTCGATCATCCTGGACACTGGAGGGGCAGTCTGCCCCTGTGCGGCCATTTCCTGCTCATTAGAGCCCAGACACACAAGATTATTTACCTCAGTCTCCCATTTTGAAATATGTTTTCCCTAGTGTGGAAGGGCTCAGACTGATGACTTTGGGGCACTTCCGGCACCTCTCCTAGGTATACTGCAGTGGAGAACGACATGAATTGAACTATTTGCATACTCACTCAGCAAATGAATGATAGCCTCTGTGGGCACATAGATATTTTGTGGCAATTATTTTCATGTGAATGGTGAATTAAAAATCATCAACTCTCCGGGCGCCTGGGTGGCTCAGTTGGGTAAGCAACCAACCTTTGACTTCAGCTCAGGTCGTGATCTCAGGATTCATGAGTTTAAGCCCTGCATTGGGCTCTGTGCTGACAGGGCGGAGCCTGCTTGGGATTCTCTGTGTCCCTCTCTCTCTCTCTGCCTCTCCCCTGCTGTGTTCTCTCTCACTTTCTCAATATAAATAAATAAGCTTTAAAATTATATTTAAAAAAATAGAAGTCATCAACTCTATGGTCAGAATGAATAGGGGATTGATATAGTTCAAATTGTATGATCTGCATTTGTAGAAAAAGAAACAGGGCTGGTAAGCAATGTGCTTTGGCAGATTGGTACGAAGTGTAGAACCGGAAATACCCTGCGGGTCCGATGCCTACCCCACTTTTTTTTTTCTTTTTGAACCAACTTCTGTTCTCTGGATTGGTTTTTTACTCTTGTCCCTGTGTTGATGAGAAAGTGAGCTTGACATAGTCATGGTGTGCATGGGTTATAAGCAAGACATCTCCTTTGTCAAAATTGATGGGAAATATTCAACCTAATTATCTTCCCCTTGTACACTCATACATTTCTGTATTCTTTCATTTTCAATATATGACTTTCAAGAATGTATCTATTCTTTCCGGGCTTGCCTGTCTCTGCAAATTCCGTTCTCTTTTGCAGCAATGCCTCCTCTCTTGATTGTCCTTTCTGAGCCTCACTTCTTTCTAGGTGGGTCCTCTATTCTTGGATTCTGGATCCCTTTTAAAACAGGGAGTGGCACTCTAACATTTCTTGGCAGACACCTACCTCCCTTTCAGAGAAGAAAGGTAGGATGTCTGTGAAAATAAAGAACAAAACATGGAAATGACAGAGCAAACCAAACAGTAAGAAAATAAGGCTTTGCCTCAAAAGAAAAAGAAAATAGTACAAAAGAAAAAGGGAAATAAAATGGTTCTGGCAAAACTTGTTCTGATTTCTATTCATTCTAGGCAGGAGGGGAGGTGGGGGTAGAGAGGAGGAATTACTTGTCAATACCCTCTCCTTGCTGGTTATCCTTTAAGCCGAGCCAAAGCTGTCTGCCCATCAGTGCTTCTAGGAATGTCCTCGCTCTTGCTCCTTCTCATCAAAAGTAGTAAAGTCCATTATGAATCTCTCTCTTTTACTCTCACCGAACGTTAGCGTAGTGTCGAGGGTCTGGTGAAGCAGCAGACTGCATTCATGTGCCTGGGTAACCTGTTTGTTTTATGACCTCTGCCTTCAGAATTGGGAGCTTTCATCCTAAAATGTTTATTTTATTTTTTTTTAAATTTTTAATGTTTTATTTATTTCTGATACAGAGAGAGACAGAGCATGAGAGGGGGAGGGGCAGAGAGAGAAGGAGACACAGAACCGGAAGCAGGCTCCAGGCTCTGAGCTAGCTGTCAGCACAGAGCCTGACGCGGAGCTCGAACCCATGAACATGAGATCTGACCTGAGCCGAAGCTGGAAGCTTAACCGACTGAGCCGACCAGGCGCCCCTCATCCTCAAACGTTTATAATGAAGCACCCACTTTTCAGGCTGAGCGTGTCCCCATGAAGAGCTACATAATACTTATGGTGACCTGATGATAGGGAGGAGGTGTGAGAAGCTTACTTCTTTGTTTCTGGATCACTGGTTCAAGATGGTGCTGGGATCTCCCACAAGCACCAAGAAGACATAGTCTGTACCCCCATCTGAGTGGCCCAGTTAGCCAACCTAAATGTGGGACCAGGACCAAAGTAAGACTTTTCTGTTGTGTCCCTCAAGGCAGTCTGTGTGGGAGGAAATGGCACACACAGTGTCCTGTTCTTATTCTCTTCCCACATACAAAGCCAGGCCTCATGTGAAATATGACCAGAGGAATCCACAAAGATACAAACCACATGGATACACCCAACCTGCTTTGTTTTTCAGAACTCTCAGTGACATCCTCTTTCTGAAGTTGCCCCCAATTACCTGTTGATGCTGTTTTTCTGTGCTAACATCTGCCAGTCCTTGCCTTTGGCATTAGGGGTATCAAATGTAGCACAAATCCGCTGTCTGATGGAGTAGGGAATTTTGAAGGCTTTGGGGCCAGTCTGTGCAGGGAAAGTGCTGTCCTCTTGTGCAAAGAAAGTGATGGTTTCTCTTTCACTCTACAAACAAAGAAAGCATGGTCAGATCTGAATGGAGGCATTACTGATCAACATCTTGTTTTATGAAAATCTATTAACACTCATGCACAAAATGTTTGCCTGTTGTAATGGGCTCTATAAAATACACCGACATGTTCCCCTTTCTTCTACAATTGTAAATAACTTCTCTAGTAGCCTAGTGAATCATGTGCTGGAGATTTACAATGTATCTCCCACGCAGGGGAGTCACAGTCATCAGCCTTCTACATTGAAAGAGATGTCAGGTGACAGCAGAATTAAACCTTCTTCTTTTTTTTTTTTTTTTTTGTCTCTCAGAGTACTAGAATCAGTAGGAAGAAGCCCCCAAGGGACAGATTTCAGTTCAGTGTAAGGAATGACTCTTTGACAGAGCTGACCAAAGATGAATGGGCTAATCAGAAGAGCTAGCTGGACAGGTATCTGTCAGGAACGCTGCAAAGGGGAACCGATTGTATATTGATCATCTTAAAGTTTGTGTCACCCCACCCGAGTTGGGAAGTATGTGATTCCATAGTAAATATTTTGGTCTTGTCTCAGAATTATATTGCTTTGGTAATACATGAGTCAGTGATGAGGTCTAGACTAGCCTGTGGACTGGTGCAGAGTGGAAGGCTTCTGCCTGCTGTCTGCCCACCCAGCTTCTGATTTTGAGCTCTCCGATGACGACTGGTTTTTCCGTACATCCCAGCAATCAGATCTTCCTATCTAACATGAGACCGTGCAGACATCCGTCATTTTGAGGGCTGTATCTTGGAAACACAATATCTTAATGCATTATTTCCAAAAGGGTATCTCGGAAGACATTCCAAAAAGAGCAGATCTGTGGTCAAATACATTTGAGAAGTGCTGCATACTATATCTTCCACTTGGCTATTTGAAAGACATTATCATTAAATAGATTCTACTTACTGGGTTTAGTTCTTTTCTCTGGAATACTATAGAACAACACTCATCAAAATTCTTCCAGTATGTCATGTTAGCATGAGGTAATAGAAAAGCATGGTTTTCAGAGTCAGAGGGACCTTGCTTTGGAGTACGATTTTATACTTCCTAGTTCAGTGACCTCGGATGGTCCATGACCTCTCTGTCTCAATTTCCTAATCAGTCTTTGACATTCTTAAAAAACAGTTTTTGGAGTTAAAAAAATTTATTTTAATGTTTATTTTTGAGAGAGAGAGTGCGTGTGAGCATGGGAGGGACAGAGAGAGAGGGAGACACAGAATCCGAAGCAGGCTCCAAGCTCTGAGCTGTTAGCACAGAGCTCAATGTGGGATTCGAACTCATGAACCCTGAGATCATGACCCGAGCTGAAGTCGGTCATTCAACCGACGGAGCCACCTAGGCGCCACAGTCTTTGGCATTTTTTGTAGATACCACAGAGGTTATGAAATGTGGTAAAAATCACCCAGGTCGTTTACAACATAGCTGAAACCAGAAGTCTGATTTCCCGATACCTATAGCAGCATTCATTTCATTATGCCGCCCTGTTTCAAGACAAGCGGGCAGTTATGAAAAATACTGAGTGGTGTTCGCATTATTAAGCTTCAGGAATTAAGACCAGGAAGAGCTTCCTGGAGGAGACATAGTTGGGTTGGTCTTGAAGGATGAGCAGTTATTGGTTGAATAGAAATTAAGTGGGTAGCCAGATATTTTATGCAAAATGAGCGATTCTTTTCTGATATGTTGGATGGCTATAAAATGGACCAACTCAGGCTTCTTCCTGAATGAAAGAGGGTATGAGAAACATCATTTTTAATCATGGTTTGTAAAATTTCTTCCAACCTTTAAAAATGTAAATAAGTAAAAATAGTTTCCTTAAATTTCCTGACTTAAGGCAGGATGATGTTCTTAAAAAAGATGGTAGAAACTAGAGAGAGAAGAAAAAAGGGATTCTATACAAGATAACCTGGGAGCTGTCACTGGAAAAGGGCATCAAACGGTGTTAACATGTAAAAATGTGTCTAGCCCACGAAAACCGTAAACACTGAATGTATCCACGACAAAGGGCTGCAATAGATAGAATGGGCTGTGGGAGCTTTCACAGCCTCATTGAGCTGACCAAGCTGACCAAGCTCTGACTTTACTGTTGGCAGAGCAAAGGCCACCCTGATTCACAGTCGTCAGGACAAAAGTGGTTATGACTTCAAAGCGAATAAAATATTATATGAGACTGATTCTTCAGGATTTTTTTTCTCTTTTCTACACTTTAAGAAGTGGGCCTCCATTTCCCTCATAAAGTTTTCAAATTTGCCATGCACAAGGATGGCAAATTTTTAGACTGGTAATATCACTGCTTTTACAGACTCATCAGTTGGTGATCTTCGTTAGGTAATGCGGCGAGTTTACATTTAAAAAAAATCAACCTGTTTCTACAGATTGACACAATGATGGGCACTCTAAAGAACAGAAAAAAATATATTACCTTGCTTACCTTGCTCACTGAAGTAATTTTTAAGTCTGAGAATGGCATGAATGGTTATAGTTATTTGGAATGCCATTTACATGTGAGGCAAGAAGGAATGTGATGGATTTGAGGCTGAACATTAAGAACCACAGGCCTTCAAAGAGGATAATCATTGCGTTGATTTAGATATTTAAAATAAATCCTTTATAGATAATGATATACATATATATGTATCGTTTTTACCTCTCATGGTTCTATTGTTAAATTCATGAAACAGATACTAGGACAATTCATTAAAGTTAGGAAGGAGGTGAGGGCTCTGAGCTCAAATTTTCAAAGATTTTTTTTTAGAAGGGGATGAAAGGCCAATAATTAAAAAAAATTCAGGCATCTTTTGAAAGCTTCAAAATGTTTATTTCCTTATTATTGGTAATTTGTTATTATCTTTAGTCAACGGAATCTTAGTTACTAGTTTATTTAAAGCACCTGATTACTAGCTTATCAAAAGCACCTAGAGCCTAGAGGCTATAAAATATGATGCACTTTAATAACTGCTCTCTTACTCCCACCTCAACTGAATGATAGAGGGTCATGTCTAGAATGTATCTTGTCTCCTCCCCAGGTAATCCCAATTTGGCAGCACTTTATGTATCTTCGCCTTTTCTGGAACCATCTACCACAAAAATCAAAGACATTTTTAGGGAGAAGGGGATGCTTTGTATTCACCTGGATCTATCACCAGATGTATGCTTCTGCCAGGAGGGAAACAGGCCTGGGGTTGGATCATGGAGAGGATCATGAGTGATCGTCTGCTTGAGACCTACTTTGCAGGTGGACGGACATGTGAGAAATCTATTCTATTCTTGAAGACCTATAGAATGAACAGCCCACGCCGTTGAGGAAAGAACTTCCCAATTTCTACCTACCTGAATACTGAAAGACAAAATTTTTGATGCTGTCATTTTTGTCACTAGTGCGTAAGGCTACTAAAGCAAAGGCTTCCATTATGGACAAGGCCCACACTCAGGACCACTAAATTAGGTTTCCTTGACTGAGATCCTGAAGTAGTCTAGAATGGAAATCAGACTTTGACTTCGAAGTCCCATTTCTCAGTTGGGAACTCTGGCTCCTCATCATTTGTTTTATCATCTTGGACAAGAAGGTTGACCTCTCTGAGAATGTCACATCATGGCAAATTGTGATAGGATAGTACTTAATCCACACAGAGTTAGTGGCTATATGTGAAAGCACATGAAATGGTACTGAAATATAGTGGCTTTCAAAAGTTCTTAATTTTCTGCTGACACAGAAACTAACAGATCTGCCTAAGAACTGTGGTTTATTCCAAAGAGATGGGGATGTGCTGGGCCAAATGCAAGTAGTAACCCTTGAAGCGATTAATAATGTGATCCTTCCGGGATCAAAACGGTTAATAAAGCTTCTGAAAAAGACAGTAGACTCCACATTGGAGCCCAACGGTGATTTAATATTACTCTGATGCTGGCCTCTTAATTATCAAGAGATACCACGATGTTGTCTTTTTCAAAGCATTTCAAAGTGATTGTAAGCTTGTGATACATTTGACAAGGAAATAGAGGGTAAAGGGTAAGATTGTGTTTATTAGCTCATTTTCCTTCCAAAAATTTGTTTAAGCAAGGAGCAGAGGTACCAGGTGTATGGACCTTATCACGTTCCTTTTACATAGATTTCCTGTAATAGCAGAAGTTGGTTTGTAATATCAAGAGTGCCTTAAAGAATAAAAGCCCCTTAAACATGGAATTGTTTCATCTGTGAACAGATATTTAGGGAAATTTGGATCGAAGGCATCTTTATATCCTGCCTTTTCACACTTGCTTCTGAACCAAGAAGGAAAATTTGCCTGGGCTTTCATTTTGTGTTCATTTTAAAACTTTCCTATAATTTTTCATTTTATTTTGAAATGTATTGTGTTCAATATGCCACCACTATTCAAGAAAGAGACTAAAAATATCCAACCCTACCTTCTGGATCTACCTTTCCCATCAAAACTACTTTACTGCATAATGCTAATTGGCAATAATGAATGCAAATACTATACAAACATGTCAGTTAAGACAGCTATCAATTTTGAGGTGCAATCCTTTGGAAAGCCATCCGCTCTTCAGAAAACCTATTTGGGGAATTAGCAATACTCATCTTGCATAAACAATGAATTGAGATGAGAATGGAGAGAAATGATGATGCTGTACGGCTACAGGTTTTCAGAGAAAAAAAATGAAATTGAGTTGTATGTATATAAAATTTATTATGTCTTCCACCAAACCCGAATGAATAAATATATATTATTTATATATTGATACATAAAAATGTATGTGTGTCTGTATACACACATGCATATATACATATTCTACTGGTGAACAATAAAACATGTTTTTCTTCACTAGCCAGGGATTATCTTAGAGTTGCTCAAAAAAAGCATCCCCCATCTCCCTTGATTCTACCTCTTAGCTACTCTCTCCTTCTCCCTTCAAATAACCATCCAGGGAGGAATGCCATTGTCTACTCTATAAGCCCAAATCTACAATGAAGCCATTTGGTGATTTAGGTAGCTCAGAGCCATGGCAGAAATCAGGTGTCTTTGTGCAAAAACTCCCAACTGAATTCACCTCTGACTCCCATTCTAATTCTGCCCTTCAAGAGTGACATTACCTTGGACAACACCCTTTCCCTCCCTGCATTTCCATTTCCTTACTTTGTAGAATGAAACTTATATCTCCTCTGTCATATGTTATTGCATCGATGAATCTAGATTTAATGGAAATGGGGCTCTGTAAAAACCTGAATCTGGAGGGTATGGGGAACTGTAAGGCAGTAGGGAACCAATTCCCTGAGGATGACTTCTGGAAAACGAGTGGGAGCCAGCAGAAAAACCGCCTGGTGGTGGTGACCTTGTGCATTTTCATGGTATTTGTCTCAAATGAACCATCAGCCAATGATGAATTGTCAGGTGATATTCCAAGCCTGCACTGGACTAGTAGATTGTGGTTTTGTATATAAAAAGCCCTGTACCAATTCTTTCCCCCAAAATGTCTCCACATAGCCATAGCTCTGATGCATTGAGTTGTTTTGCCCATTGAGGAGCTAAATTCACCCCTGAGCCTGAGAAAAAATATTTGCCCTCATCACGAATGAGGATTAAGAGTGAGCGCATTTTGAATCTCTTTTAAAACCTGTGTGGCATGAATGAAATAGGTACGTTAATCTTACTGTCCTTTAGAAATGGCGTCAAGTGGTCCTGCGGACCAAGGACTCACCTCTAGGATTGATGTTTGCACTTGGAGGATCTGTTCATGGCCTTTGAGCTGCCGGATGCAGATCTTGCAGGACAGCTGGGTGGTGGTGGGCGTGTAGCGCTCCAGGGAGAAGGCACAGTGCAGGGGCTGCCGGTTACTGCACCACACGCGGGAGAATGGGACCTCCTGCAGGGAAATGGGGGAAAGAAGAGGAGTGTGGTGTGCAGAGCCCGGCTGAGATGGGTAGCGAATAGGAGAGACTTAATAGCGATAATTATGAGGATGATGACAGTGATTGCAGCAGAGATAATTGCCTAAGCGACTTCGGTGGAATTGTTGTAGAAATAATGTTCCAGCATATGCCAAGCAGCACAAAAAGTAATTAATGTCAATTCCAATTGATAACATTTGAATTCCAAAACCACAGCGCAAGCACTCAGATTTCATTTGGCGACACACACAATGAGAATATGATCAAAAATTAATCATCATGTTTTTCCACTAAAAAAAAAATACTCTTTAGAAGATTCCAGTAGTCCATCCTTCTCCCCAAGCCTGGAGTAGGATGCTAGCTTTTAACTTTAATGAAAATTATACCCAAGAATGGATCAACCAGAACTTACCCCAACACCACAAACTCACATAACTGTATAAACAGAACACGATATCACTAATGCATCCAGCAAAAAAAAAATCATACCTAATGCCAATCACATACACACACACACACACACACACACACACACACACACACATCCCAGAGAGAGACACAAACACACAAGGCTGCCCAGAGCAGTCTTGTTTGCCAACTCCTCATTCACTCAATTCAACTGTCAACAATTAAGTGTATAGTGCCTGCTAACGACCAGACGCTTTACAAGATAAACAGTAAGAAACAGTAAGAAACGAGGTTCATTCTCTCCTGTCATGGGACTTACAGATAACTGACTGTGGCAAAAGCAATTTTTACTAAATGAGGGGGAAAATAATAAAACCTATATACATCACCCTTTCCTCCCCTTACTTGCCAGTGCTTGCAACTGATTACCCTGTGCTGAGGTACACAGCTTTACAATAAAGTGAAGTAGAGGTAGAAGTCAGTCATTGATATTTTTTCATCTAAAAAGTCTCTTGGCAATGAGCACAGAGCCCCAGCCTCTGATAACGTTCATCTTCACCTTTTTCCTTTTCTCATCTCATTAAGGTGCTCTTTTTTTTTAATCTATTGCTAGAAATATAATTTTCTCCAATATTGACACTGACAGGTGGCAAAAGATGTCTCAAATTTGGATGTTTGATACTCTTTAGTGTGACTGGTGATGAAGCCATCATGGGTTTTAAGACCAGGGGCCATGATTAAAATTCAATTTGCTCACTTCAAGGAACTAGGAGTTACCTAGTTCTTCATGGTTTGCACATGGTTTCCTAATTTTCTCTGCTGGAAGTCCCACAGATCTGGATTTGGGATGCCTTCTGGGGGGACCAGCAAGGAGGGATGGGTTCTGATTTTTGCCCACTTGAAGAGAGAAGCTCTCACTTGAGGGAGTCTGCGAGAAGGGAGTCAAACACTAACCCCTACCACACATCCCAGCAAGAAGTATAAGGGCTTTGTGGTTTTGTTTCCTTTGTTCTTCATCCAGAACTAAGGGAAAGGCAGTGGGGTTTTGTCTCAAGAAGCAGAGATGAGGACTGAGAGAAGATCCAGCGGGTGAGGCCCCCCAGCAATCTTTGGAGGAAGTCATTTTACCAACAGCACTCGAAAATGATTTTTGACCTGCACCAAATCCCACACTAGATAAAAGAAATAATATGTGTTTACAAATTTGACCATTTCTTCTTGTTGTCCAACCCAACTCTTTTCACGCTTCTCCTCCTAAGGCTTCTTCCATTTTGTAACCTGTGGGACAACCCTTATTTTGTATCTCAGCCTCCAACACTTCTCTCTCTGCTTACTAAACTCTTCAGGGTCCTATCTGCTCACAGATGCCCACTGTCACCTCCCTGTGGATAACTCCCAATAGCTATGTGTCTGGAATTTATCTCATTATTATCAATCACTGACATTATACCCTTCGTCACTAGAAATCATTTTATTTGGCCTTTACTATCTCTGAGAACTCTACCTTTTCAAAACTGATTATCACCATTCACTGTCCTTCTCCCATTTTCGTATCTCCATTAATGATCCTCTTCTCACCTCATTAGAGCTAACTGTAGTGACCTACTCCCCAGTATCCTGCCTTCAGTCTCTGCAATGCTGAGCTAATGAGGGGGTTAGGGCCTGACGGAAGACGGAAACAGGAAGCAGCTGATTGGTGTTCTTCAGGAAATAGCATCCCAGTATCTCTTTTACTTCTAATCATGAGTGGGGGGGGGGCGCTGATGTTACCAGATCACATGGGAACTCTGCTTTCATTACAAGAATCCTTTGCATGGGGACCCAATATGGCCCCTTGATGCCTGCCATATTAAATAGTCTCAAGGGTGTCCATTTACGGTCCCATTTCATTTAAATGGCCCTCAAATGGACTCTCCTTTAAACCAGCATGTTTTTTATAGAGTTACTCTGCACCATCCCCTTTCATGAAAGAAAATATAACGTAGGACTCTGTGGTTAATAGGTGCTTTTGCCTAATTAAGAAAACTAAGAAGATTTTTGGCTTTTTAAACTGAAATTTGAGTAGTTACAGCATAGAAGAAGTTCTTGGGCTTCAGGGCCAGTCAGAGCTGAATTCAAGGTCTTAAATTGCCCTCTATTTTCTGCAAGGATTTGAATACTTGATAATTCTTACTTTCCTAAACCACAACAACAGCACTGACCATTTATTTTTGAAAAGTGTCCTCTCTGGTATCGTTTGCTACATTCCTTATATTTTCTCCAGGAAACACTGTGAGAAAGGTAAGAAAATAATGCCCACTTGCAGAGAGTATAATAACGCTTCTTTCCTCGCACAGAGACATGAGAATCAGCACAACAAGGTCCTCTTTTCTCTTTGTGTTCCACTGCACATAATCAAAACATTTGAAAAATCTGATTTTAAGACTGTATCAAAAGAATTATATATATATTGGCTTGAGTAGCAACTGCCAATAGTGCTCGATGGAACATCAAAGTAATAGAATTAGAAGCACTGAAATTAGTGTGTTTTCAGGGCCATCATCTTTGCTTTTATTTATTAAAAAAAACAACTATCAAGATGCTAACTGAGCTAAGAGGAATGTTGTCACAAGTAATACGGGAGGACCAAGTGTAGCAAAGTTATGGGTGTTTAAAGAATTCCAGAAATGTTTTCATTTTGATTCCCATTATAATTAGGTTCCTAGCAGATGGAGAGAATGTAAATCACATCCTAGCAAAAGACAGACACTGGGTTCCCCAAGACAAAAAGCATGCTGAAGAGACAGCTGCTTTTATCCTGGGGAAGTGAAAGCCTGACTTTGTGTTTTGTAGGATTAAAAAAAATAATATTATATACTGTTTATTGCAGCTTCTCTATCCTACAATCGGCAAGAAATAGTGGAACGCATGATTAAGTAGTGCCCAGATCCTGGTAACTGATTGAGAGCAGAGTTATTGACCTCCTGGGCGAGATTTGTTAAATCTGTGGAGGGGACATTAGCATTATCTCTCACTGTGGTCATGTCTTAAAGACTGAGAAGAAGAGAAGGAATGCTTGTATTTTTGTGGGAGGGAGCCTAGCATTGTGGGCATCATCTTTTCTTTGGATCAAGGTCAAAGGGTGCCACTGTAACCAGCTCTCCTAAGAACTCACAGACCTTCCCAGAGCCCACCCATCAACTGGTCTCATGGGCAATAAGGGTTGTAGTGCAGCGTTTGGTTCACTGTAATCCTTCAGAACCTAACCCAACACGATTTCAAAGCCAGTTGGTCTGTCTATACACAGGGTCTCCTTGCGCAGCTCAGGGTCCAATCTCAATTCACATCATTCTTTTTTTTTTTTAATTTTTATATGTTTGTTTATTTTTGAGAGACAGAGTGTGCACAGGGGAGGGGCAGAGAGGGGAGAAGACACAGAATAGGAAGCAGGCTCCAGGCTCGGAGCTGTCAGCACAGAGCCTGATGTGGGTCTCAAGCTCACTAACTGTGAAATCATGACCTGAGCCAAAGTTGGACGCTTAACTAACTGAGCTACCCAGGTGCCCCAATTCATACCAGTCTAAAAACATTTCTCATGCAGTTGATTGATGTCTGATAGGGCAAATATTCTTGTCAGTGGGTATCTCCCAGGCCTGAAAATTCTTGGTAAACTCTACCTTTCCCAGAAGAAGAAAGTAAGGTTTCTTAGGAGAGGAGGCTTTGAGTACCAACTGGAATATGTCACTTCTCCGATTCCTGACTTGAAGTTAGAGAAAGGGGGAGAAGAAGCCCAGAGGTCTTCCATGCGCTGAGTTGGAAGATGACAGAAGATGACAGGGAGATTTACCAGTTGAAGGAGAGACCTATAAATGATGTCAGGAAGAGTGAGATTTTCTGTCTCTGTAATAGCTCTTGGTTAGTTCCTATCCACTAAGCCCTAATGAAAAGCCATTCTCTATTATCCACGGCAAGTTTGTCAGTGCACATCATGTTCTACATGAGGTTTGAGCAGGATGAACACAAACCCTCCCCAAAGTGCTAACATCTGATGCCTGGAGCAGACACAGCATGACCATTAAGACCAACAGAATATGTATTCATGCAAGCTAGGGGATTTCAGTGACGGAGGGGGCAAGAAAATGGGTGGCTAGGGTGGTGGTGGGGGGGAGGAAGAATGGAGCAGAAAGTCATTTGTGGGTAGGTAAAATGAAGTGGAAATGAAAACTCAGTGGCAAATCTCCTGGTGCAGAGAAAATTAAATTATTTCTCAGCCTTCCAAGACTCTTGCAAATTATGCTCAATTACAAAAGGCAAATATTTATCCATGTTCACAATGTCCAGGCATTCCAATCCATCCTGGCGGGAAAGCGTGTTGGGTTTCCTTGTGAGCCAATGCCCTTTGGCTTTTGCTGGCCCTGTTGCATCCTCTGAGGTCCACAGGCTCTTAGCTCCTCATGCCTTTCCTGCTCTGGGCTCTCCTTGGCATCCCTGGTGTTGGAATTATTGGTTAAGTGCTGGTGCAAGATTATGGTTCTTTGATCCGAGTTTTCATCTCTAAACATTGAACTGGATAGTTACTTTGGACTGAGTGGCTTGCATTAGATCAACTGGAATATTGCCTTTAAGCCTATAAAGATTAATACAGAGGAATTTACATGACTATCATGTTACAGGACTTGTAACATTGTCCTGAAGTTCAATTTGAACTGGAAGCTTGGAATATGGCTTTCCCAGACACATAGACACATACGTCTTAGAACATCATAAACAATATAAATCATTCATAAAAAACCTATTGCCAGAGGGACATTCACTGAATGTGCCCAAAAAGTTGTTTGGGCGCCATGAAAGATGTTCTTGTTGCTCCGAATGCCCTAAAAGAGGACACAGAGGGGCAATCCCCCAGGTAACAATAAGTCTGTGAAGTAAACAGCAAAATACAGCCTTGTCCAATTTGAAAACTGGATTTTCAAAGGCAAGAGGGTTGGTGGTTCAACTTTTTTCTAGCTCTCTTGGCTCTGCCAAGGTTTTTCTGTCTGTGATTTGACTTGTTCCCATTCTGACAAGCTGGTTTACCTTGTGCAAGTTTCTTCTTTTCTTTTTTTAATGAATGCTGCATGGATGGAAAGGTTAAAACCCTGCAGGGTTCTGCAGGCTGTGCTGATGGACACAACAAAGATGTCTGAAGGCCTCCTGTGATTCTAGATCAATACGAGTCAACCAGAAGCTTTTCCAAAGTTAAGGACATGTCCTGTCACCTGAAGCACAGATGACTAGGGCTTAAGAAACTATTGTAGACCACCCTGCTGCTTATGATGATGGTACTCATTATGGGGAATTTCTAGAGAAATCGGTGGCAGGGTGCCACGGGGATAAGAGATCTTTCTCTGCAAAGCAATTACTCAAATTCCCTAAAAGTCACCCAGGAACACTCTAAGTCATTTTGGAATGTTTTAAACTTCTCTTATACAGGGATTCTTGAACAATAATATAGAAATATCTTTATATATTTGTAAAAGGATTCTAAGAGGCATTATTCTTTCTTTGCCTCTCAGTTCATAATTTCTTCTTCCCACCTTGCCCAACGTACATGGCAGCAAGTGCTTCCTATATTCAGGACAAAATCTCTTGTTCCTACCTGGCCAGCCAGGACTCCCTACATTCCCAGCTGTCACCCTTAGAAGGACTGACATCCAGATCATTCATTGCTGACTGGGATTAAAACCATGTCTCGCAATGAACTGGTTTTCATCAAAACAAACCAACCGCCCTTAGGTGGGAGAAATTTCCCATTACCTGATATCATGCACTTTTTTCTCCCACCTGTTAGAAACCCGTGAGTTTATGACAATGTGATTAATTCCTTGTGTGTAGCCCAAACTGCTGCATTTCTGTGACAGTTTTGAGATTAAATCCCTACTTTTAAAGGAGGAGGTTAGTCAAGAGGACCGTCACCAGGGTTTGTGATGTGCTTGCAGGTTAAAGCAAAGCCATTTCTGTTAGCAGCCCATCTGGCCCGTACCTGGCATGCAGTGAAGGGTTTAATCCTCCAGAGGAACGGGGGGATGTCAAGGACAGAGATCTGAAGACTAAAAGTATTCCCTTTGAAATGCAGCAACTTTGGTTCTTCCAGTAGCTGTCCACCTTGATGCCTTTCATCTGAAACCACTTCCTATAGGGTAGGAAAGAGAAAAGAGGCACAACAGTGAAGTATTCAATTTCTGCCACATTTCTTTCCATAGGTAGGCATGCTCACTCCCAGGTGTCTCCCAGAAATAGACAGCATGAAAGACACACACTTCTTGTATACCCCTCTAGCCTTGCAAGGTCAGGACTAAGGATGAAAAGCTGCTGACTCAGAAGGATCTGGGTAGGAAAAAACAGTTGCTCTTCATTATTTGTGTTGCTTAGGCTTCTAAACAGGCCATTCCTTTCTTTAAAACTCGACCTCCCCCACCCCAAGCAAACAGTTATACCGTAGAGTTTCTACGGTTGTGTGAATTTCATCTGCCAAGACTATAATCAAGGGTTGGATTCACATTTCCCACCGACAGTAAGAGCAGTGTCCCACCCGCGCTGTCATGTTTGTCACTAACACAGGCATTATGTAATGCTTATTCTTCGGTTCAGAATAGATGTTACAGGACGCATGTATCATATATATTTGTAGTAATGTTCATAAAAGTTAGGCCAAAAGGCCAAGAGAAAGTAAGCTCTTTATCAAGTTCGTCTTAGCTCAGAAAAAAAAGAAATGCGGTTCTAGAAGATAAACACTCCTGTATCTTTTGCTGAGAAATCTTTATAATTATATTTAATACAAACACCATTCACTACATTCTATTGAGCAAAACAATTAATTCATTCTGAATCTGTGGTGTTTAGAATCACACTAGAGATGACAAGCCAAATCAAACAATAGACACCAATTCTGTAAACAGCTAAACTACAACTGGGGTGAGGCTGGTAGTGTTACTGGAGATAAGAGAGCTCCCTAAATCTATTTCTTAAAATCACCATTAATGGACTTATAAATTCCCTTGCAGAGTTACCATAAATAAGAAAACTGAGATCCTTTAATTATGTCCTATAATCTTCCCAGATCCTAAAAAAGATTGTGAGAAGTCAGGTAAATAGGCTTGTAAATACAATAAAACTTAAAACTTACATTTCAATTAACAGGGAGTAAAAGCAGCTACAAAGGTTATCTCTTCTGACTCTTGTCTATATACAGAAGAACAGTAATGAAAACCTTTCTTAGCAAGACGCAGCCTTCCAGTTTTTATCCATCACGTACATGTAACTGTTAATCGATTGCTAGTATCTTTTCTCAGGACTAAATGATTCAATTCCAAGGTCATTGTCTCCATTGCTTTATTTTAGCAAGAGGGGTGTTTCTTGGGGGCTCTTAAGCCGGCACTGAACTCTCTGTGATGTTGGAAATATTCTGTATCTGTGCTGCTCAATGTGGTAGCCACTGGCCACAGTGGCTCTTAAGCACTTGAGATACGGCTACAGCCAGTAAGGAATGACATTTTTTATTTAAATCAAGTTAAATTTAAATATTCACATGTGGTTAGTTGTTACTGTACTGAACAGAGCAGTGCTAGGTTAATTCCTTACATTGTGGGTCTAGGAGTTGGGCATGACAACATGGTGGCCGGCATCTATTGGGGGGTTGAAAAAGTGGACGGAACATGGCAGGGTGGGGAGGAGAGGGAATCCATTCCAAATGCTTACTTGAGGCCTTTTACAGATGCTGGTCATCGGTTCCTTGTTGAGATTTAATGAGTGTCCAGTGGAGAGCTATGCTTGATGGGGACTCTACAGAAATAAAACTGTGTCTGCCACCAGTTGGCTCACAGTCTAGTGAGACAGAACAGCAGGCAGATGATTATGATATAGTATGTGCATATTACAAATACAGGTAGACCGCGGAGGCTAAGGGAAGGCAGAGGGGGATAGCCTAACCAGATGGGAGGAGAGGCCAGGAAATCAACATAAGGGAAAGTAACAGATGAGGTGGTATCTGAGCTGAGCCTTGAAGTAAGTACAGGGCTAGCCTCAGGAAAAGGAACGGGTGCACACGGTGAGCGGTGAGCGGGGTATACACAGAAGGACGCAGATGAGGCAGGCGGGGTTAGGTTTGGCTCGAAAGTGAGTGGCTAGAGATGATGAAAACGTAGGGCAGTGACCAAATCATGAATTCTCACTTGCTGGGCTAAGGGCTTTGTATTTTATGTTAGAGCACGGATGCTCAGATGTTAAGGTGTATAAGAAGGTTCTGGACACTACATATACTATGAAGAGTATGAATCTTGTAAACTGAACACGGAAGCACAGGATTCTAACTACATTTCCATGTGGTCTTGGGCAACTTGCTTATTTTCTTTAGGCCTCTATTCCTTAGCTGGGCTTATTCAGGGGCAAGCAAAATAGCGTGTGGCTGTATGTTAACCTCTGTTTCACAAATTCTAGTGTGAGATTAGAAACCAGCACAAATAAGAAGTGTGCTTATTAAAACCACATTAAAGCCACAGAGTAACAACAGGGTGGAATCTTCAAAGTATACTTGATTAGGATCTCTAAATCCCCTTTCCTTTAAAAATCTAACTTGCCTGAATGTACAGAGAAGTAAACTGAGGTCAGAAGATGAAGGGCCTTGTGCAAGGTCACACATTCCTTAGTGGAAAGCGAGCTATTTTAACATTTAGAAACTACACAGCATCATCACAGTAGAAGAGAACTTCAGTTTTAAGTCACCATATACCTTATTTACAGATGAAAATATGGAAGGGCGCCTGAGTGGCTCAGTTAAGCATCTGACTTCAGCTCAGGTCATGATCTTATCATTTGTGGGTGTGCGCCCCACATTAGGCTCTGTGCTGGCATTTCAGAGCCCGGAGTCTGCTTCGGATTCTGTGTTTCCCTCTATATCTGCCCCTCCCCTGCTCATGCTCATGCTCTCTCTCTCAAAAATAAACATTAAAAAAACTTAAGGAAATATGGAGCCCACTCCCAGTCCCAAAGAAAGTCACCTTCCTAAAGTTATAGGGTTAGTGACAGAACTAAGACTATAACAGGGTAACTTGACTATGGTCCAGTATTTTCCCTACATTTCCCTGCCTTTTTTAATACTACGCTCAATTTTTTTTTAGAGTCATGTGAAAGTCAGACTGTTATTAACCACACCCCATAAATAATTTTTCACTGGTGTAAGATATATTTAAAAATGACATAAGTCCATCTGTATTTGCCCTACTCTTCTATATACTGTCTAAGCATTCCCTGAAATGCAGAAGGGAGAACGTTAGAAATTTAATAGATGTCTATTTATAATTACACAGAGGAAAAGGGTGCCTTTTAAACATTTCTGCTTTGGGGCCCCCAATTTAAATACAACCATGATTTATTTGTGTGTGTGTGTGTGTGTGTGTGTGTGTGTGTGTGTGTGTTTAGTTTGGTTTAATCCTCACACATTGAACCAACTATCTACAATTAACGATTTTGCACAAAATAATAAGCAATTGTAGTTATTCTGTAACAAAACAAGCAATTATTAAAACGAAGAAGCTCACTAATGAACTAATCATTGTATTTATCTATTTGTCAAGGCACAACTGGCTTCAGAGTTAAAGAAACAAACTCCTGAGGTCACGTTTTTAAAACACTCCCCAAATAGATTAAATTATACTTAGCACAGAGTTCCCAGTTTGGCCCGCAACCTACCATAGTCCCCTCAGGGCTGGGCCTTGACTTCTGTATTTTTAAAGATGATTCTGATGCCCAGATGAGTTTGAGAGTCAGTGATACAAACAGGTCTGCTGAGCCGACTGGGAGTCACCCGGGGAGGCGTGATCCTCGTTTGAGTTTTTCTATCTGCTTCCTATATGGCAAGGACCTTATGGTAAATCTCTGGTTCTGTTATTAAATTGATACCTGCATTAATTAAACTAGAAAATAGGTTCTGGCCAGTTTTGTGGCTATAAAGTATACCCAAAGGCTATTGTTGGTCGTGGTTCTAGTCTGTCTCCCTCCTCATTTCACACTGGGGGCTGCTAGTCACCCAGTTCCCAGAGCTGTGGCCAAGAGAAACCTGGGCTTTGTGCCTCAGTGAGCGCTTTATGTTGATTTAATGAGACAGGCAGCAATATTCAGGTGCACTTCAGGGATACTAAAACAGGCAGGCTGAATTTACATATTTATGAGACAAAACTGTTTGAACTTCAGCATGTGCGCGCGCACACACACACATAAAGAAATTGTGTCGCTGTGGTGTTTGCCTTTAAATGCTTTACATGAACAATATTTCCCAAGGTTGCATTATTGATAAACACAAGAACTACATTTGGAGGAAATCCTTTGAAATTAGATTCTAAATCCACATTAATGCCAAGTAAGTAATGAGTACAGAGAGGTACTGAATAGGAGGGCTGGGAGCAGTGGAGAAGAAAACTAGTCGTTTTTCCTTTTTTCTAAGACGGGGCAAGTGCTTAATTCCTTGCTTTCCCTATGTCGAGGTTTGTTTGAACTGTGTGTGTGTGGGTGTGTGTGGGTGTGTGTGCATGCGTGCGTGCACATGTGTGTGGTGGGGGAGAGGGAAAGAAATAAAACACAATAACAAAGACCTAAGTCTTAAAATGTTGCTGCTTTGCAAATATGCCATCATTCTTCAACCTTTGGTTTGAGAGGGGGCGATGTCAAACACACACACACACACACACATAAAAATATGGCAGCTCTAATCATCATAAAAACACAGGAGGAGGAAAGACAGAAGTCATTGGGTGTTCTCTTACTCTTCTCTCGCATTCGGGCAGGTTTTTATTAAACACACACACACACACACACACACACACACACACACACAGCAGAAACATATCTGAGCCAATTTAACTTCCCAGGGATAGCTGTAGATGTATGTATCAGAACAAATCTTCAAAAACCTGAAACTAAATTATGTCTGACTGAGGTGTATGAAGTACTTTGTTTTTGTCATTCAGAGAAACTGGTACTATTATTCAAATGACATATCCCAGGGGTAAAGGAGAAGCCAGCATAGCAGGCTGGCAGGAGGTATAGGGGACATGGGCATGCCTGGAAAGGGACAGTGTGTCTGGGGACTGAAATCTTCCGAAGAAATACTGTTTGGTGGGACCATGATGCTGCCGGACCCTCACCTCGTTCTAAGAGGACAGAAGACTTGGGTCTAGAACCTTCCTTCCAAGGTTTCCAGTGAGGGGGGAAATTTTAAATATCTTATTGGACATAACTTCCCAGTGAGTTATGAATGAAAGGTGTCCCCAAGATCTTCAACCAGGCTTCTTGCTTGGTGAAGAGGACAGTCCTCGTTGGGCACCTACGTGTTCTTTCTATGAGATATGAAAGATCCGCTGAAATAAATACAGCAATGATTGCAGCCAACCTCCTATCTATTTCCAAATCACAACAAATACTTCTATCACAGTGATAATGGAGGCGAATTCTAGAATAGACAATTTTGGCAGAATTGCTTCTTGAAAAATGGCATATTACTTTTGATTAAGAAGTCAGGGTTCCATCAGAGTTACAGACCATGGGTCATCACTGTATATCATATATTCAGCTCACACCATACAAGTTGGGGAGCTAATATTAATATGTTAAGTCTGCTAGAGGTTCAAAAAGTGAACTGTTGCTAAGGCTTTCCTAAAGTGGAATGGTTTTAATGGGTTAGTGACTATAGAATTTTCCCCTATAATTAAATACCACATATGATGCCATGAAAAATGACACAGATGATCTCGGATATTAAGGCGCTTTAAATGAACCTGTGTAGAAGGTCTCAAACATGCTCACCTAGTAAGTAAAAATCCAGAAAGCCAGATGCTTTCAGAAACAGAAAACCCAGACACTAAGGCTGCAGAGTAAGTGACTGTGTCCCAGAAAGCTACACGTTATGTTTTAATCTTTCCATGGGCCAGGAAAGTTATTCAACCAAGGCTGACGCTCTCTCACAACCCCAGGGGGAAGCATGGCCTTTGCCGCTCATGACAGCTGTCACATACATCCTGTCAACAACAAGTACAACCAAACCCAACTTTAAAATCAGCTTTATTTGACATAATAGGAGAGAGAGAATCACTGGAGGTAAATAGATTATGACAAATGGGGTCAAAGGGATTTCTACTGGAAAACATTTCTCTAAAGCAAAATTAATGTGTTTTAAGCAGTATCTCTAAGTGATGACATAAAGATATTTGGATTCAATTTAGAGGGAGAATGCCATTTTCCCTAGCACTGACGAAGAAGCTGTATATTACCCACAGGAAAGGATAGCGGTTCGAAGAGCTGTGTTTAGGGCCTCATTTTCGTGACTTCCTCTGCAGTTCATAGTCATCTGTGAAGAGTTGAGCTGTTGTAGAATCTGGTAGCAATCACCAGGAATGAAAATAGATGATCTGAAAGTCACTTAGTTTTTCTTCAGGCAAATGTCTAACTCACTGGTATATAATATACATGAGCATTAGTCAAAGCGAGACCAACCTGGTTATGAGGGCTGACTTCCCAGGCAGTTGTGTTGAATGGGTCCTCGCAGGGACACTGGTCGGCAGTGGGTTACCCCATGAGCCTGGGGGCTGGAACTCCTCCAAGGCACCCCATGTTCCCTCTAGTTGACTCTGCCTTCAAAATCCAGCTGAATTACTAAACATTAAACTTGAGTCATGTTGCATTTTACAACTATTCAGTGGTAGTAAGGATCTCAGTTCATTTTTTGTTTGTTTTGTATTTTGATAGAAAGAGAGAGTATGAGCAGGGGAGGAACAGAGAGAGAGAGAGAGAGAGAGAGAGAGAGAGAGAGAGAATCTCAAATAGGCTCCACTCCCAGTGCAGAGCTTGATATGGGGCTTGATCTCATGAACCAGGAGATCATGAACTGAGGTGAAATCAAGAGTGGAATGCTTAACTGACTGAGCCACCCAGGTGCCCTGCATTCTCTCTCTCTCTATCTTTTTTTTTTTTTTTTAATTTTTAATGTTTGTTTGTTTGAGAGAGAAAGCCACGGAGGGGCAGAGAGAGAAGGAGAGAGAATCCTGAGCAGGTTCTAAGCTGTCAGTGCAGAGCTCAATGCGAAGCTCAAACCATGAACTGGGAGATCATCACCTGAGCGGAAACCAAGAGTTGGATGCTTAAGTGACTGAGCCACCAGATGCCTCTCATTCTTTGTTTTTGATTGCCAAACATTTGTCATGTATTTAACTTGGAAAAATGCTCTTATCAGAGGTGGCAAAAGCAGATGAAGAGTATCAAATATCTATCATAGGATGAGATTTAACTACTTCCATGAAGTTCTTTCCTCTACAAAATGGCACCCCTCTGAAAAAAAAGGCCCTTTTATGAGCATCCATAGATTAAGGGTGCCTTTAAAAATTTTTTTTAACGTTTATTTATTTTTGCGTGTGAGAGAGAGAGCACACACAAGCAGGGGTGAGAGAAAGGGAGACACAGAATTTGAAGCAGGCTCCAGGCTCCAGGCTCCAAGCTGTCAGCACAGAGCCTGATGTAGGGCTTGAGCTCACAAAATGCAAGATCATGACCTGAGCTGAAGTCAGGCGCTTAACCAACTGAGCCACCTAGATGCCCCTAAGCGTGCCTTTCAAAATGACCTGTGCTGCTTAAGAGATAGGGAAGGTTCGGGAACACAGGCTGGCACTGCATCACCTTTACTGGCTTATGCTCAGGATTCAGGTCGCTGTAGCGCTTCTATTGGTAAACATGAGTTTTCCAGTTCAGTGTCTTAAAAGTTAGTTACTGTGGAAATGCTCTGCATAATGGACTTAATGATCCAGGACTGGAATAGCAGGGATCTGGGATGAGGTGTGTCAGGAGGCTTAGGCTATTTATATACGGGCAAAGCTTACATAGGCGCTTCTGTGTTATCCTTGCTGCTATTAATAACCTCGCACTCTTCACCAGGAGCTAATTTCAAATGAATCTTACATGATTGAAAGTACCCAAAATGGAAGGGAACCTTGAACTATCTCTGCCCTAGTAGCCCTAATTATTAATAGACTATGTATCCGGGATATAATATGATTGCCTGCTGATAGGTATGATTTATAATCGTTGTTCCCTAACTGCAACTTGCAGCTGGTACAAGCAATTTTCTCACTGCCTTCCATACATCAAATAACTCTTGTTCCTGAGGCTCATGTGGTTCTACTTTCTTGACATGGTGGCTCTTCCTCTTTTGCTACTAAGTCACACCCGTTCATGAAGGTTCACATAGGGCTCTCAGAGATTGTTCTCCCATATCTGTGTTGCAGTTGGGTTTCTGTTTTCCTTTTTTTAAATCTTCATTTATTTTTGAGAGAGAGAGAGACAGCGAGCATGAGTCAGGAAGGGGCAGAGAGAGGAGACACAAAATCCTAAGCAGGCGCCGAGCTTAGAGCTGTCAGCACAGAGCCCACCGGAGGGCATGAACTCACGACCTCAAGACCATGACTGAGCCAGAGTGAGACGCAGAACTGACTGAGCCACCCATGCACCCTGGGATCTCAGTTTTCTGAATTCTGAGTACACTTCCTGTCCATTTATAATTCAGCACACAGTGTTCTCTATATGTGTTTATTTAACCCTTCTCTCTTCTTGAGTGCCAAGTACGCCATGTCCTGGGGGAACTCAGCACATTGTCAGATGTACAGTAACACAACTCTTACTTCAAGATTAGGTATTCCCAGCAAGCCAGTGCCGTGGCTTCATTATGCCGACCCTCAGCAACAGGATTCTCTGTTGATACTGATCTTTAGGAAACCGCATGCTTTCATGACACCAAAAGAAGAATTCTAGAGAAAAGGCTGACCTGAAATGCCCAAGGGGTATTGTCCACACAGTAGACTCTCAAATTGTAATCCAGAGAGTTACAGGACATGCAGCCAAAAACCGCCACCTTGAGTTGCTTCACGGCACAGTCTGTGATTGGTTCTCCAGTGAGGGCATATGTCCCAAAGCTGTCCAGGAGCACATGACACGCAAACGGGTCCAAAAGGCAGTAACAGGATGTGGATTCATCTTCCACTGACATCACTTCCTGTTGGGAAAAGGCATGTTAAATTCTCTCAGCTTGGAAAGAGCATGTGATTTAACAATGACTTTGCATGGACATACACAATTTTTTTCAGAATATTTTTACTGTCCTATTTTTCTGGATGTTAAAGCTCTTTTTCTATCAAAATACATTGTAACTGCTTATATTGGGAACTTAAGGAAGAGTTATATTAAGTTATATCGAAATTCTATAGGTTACAACAAACTTAATTTCCAGAGTTCTCCTTTTTTTTAGTAATTTGTTCAGTGCCGAATTTATGAAAATCTTTAACAGTGAAAAGCAAACTTTGCTTTGAAAAAGATCTATTTCTGAAAATCTCTTCCAATATCCTGAAGGTAATACTTCTTTTCTTTCAAGTATTTTATCCCCTTTGTACTGAATTCACTCATGAGGGACCATTAAAACCATTAAATAAATTGGTTTCAATAAGATGACTTAGAATATTTCCCCCTCCCTGATAAGAACTTTGGTGTGTGTGACTGGTTAGGTAGAGCATAAATCTAACACCACCTGGATGAAAAGCTTGTGAGGAAGTGTTCAACAGAAACACTAAAGTGGTAAAAATCAAGGCAAAGGAAAACATAATGGAAAAGAGAGCAAATCCTGGCCCCTTTATGAAGCCCATGGAACTTCATGCAGGGAAATGTGCCCTAAGTTGTCCTAGGACTGAGTAAATAGCAGAATGCATTTTCAACAAAGAGTACCAGCCAGTTTCAGAGATAGCTGGGCAGGGTAAATGTAATCCATTATAGCAACTGTGCATTTTCTTCTCTGAAAGAAATAAGATTTTCCTTTTACTCTTTTTGCTAGAAGCACCTCCTGGGAGGAAAGATCCCAAGGCTAGAGGGAGCAGGTCATTGTGTTCTAGCAAGATAACTCACATGCTTTCATGCAAACTGATTTCAGACAGACATAAAAGGAATCCCTATCGGACGGATAAATCAGAGGTTTCACTTAAAATAGTAATTCCACCTCAATCTCTGTCATGTCTGTCTCTCTCGTTGTTTCCCTTCTTCATATGCTTCCTCGTTTTCTTGTCTCTCTCTTCTGTTCCCTCCTTGTGCTGAATCTCTTTCAAATGTACTCGTACACAAAGGGAGACAGACACTCAATAATCTTCAATGCATTCATTAACTCAGCAAAATAGTTAGCCAACTACTGTGTTGCTGAACATTTTAACATGTTCCAATCCCTATAACGGTGAAATCAGATAGAAGTTTCTTTTATGAACACAACCTGTGTGTCCTGAGTCTCCTCTCTATCTCCACAGAGGCCACAGGGAAAGCCCGTTCAGACAGGGACATGGTTTGGGAGGAAGGACAGGAGTAAAGGTTTTATGGACCAAGGATGAGCACATAAGGGTAACATACCTGTATGAGTAAATACAGACAAGTGATGTATTCTAAAACCAAACAGAAAAGTCCCGGATCCTCTCTTGCTTCTCTTTTCCATTACCATGGAAAAGCATTAACCAGTACCTTGAGGATGTTGTAAAACAGAAACCACCTTGAGGATGTGTGGGAAACACAAGAAAATGCTTACAGACTTCACAGCAAACTCATGTTAAGAGAGGGTAAGGTTAAATCTATCTCATAGGTGATCACCAAATCCCGTGTTATAAAAAGGAAGAGTAGGGTCTTACCTCCCACTTGCCCTGCTGCGTCCTTTTCTTTAAATGGATGTTCCAATGCTCAGAACTGACGTCTGCACAGTGTGGTATGGTCAATGCAAAGGGCGTGGTGACAGTCATGTCCGGGGGGCCACAGGTGACTTCAGGACTCAGGAGCACCTCAGATCCATCCGACTGGAGGCTTTATGGTTGGAAAAGGGGATGAGAAGCAGTCAAGGAGGGGGCAGGTTTCAATGAAAATTTAGTTACAGTCGGGTTTTCTTCAGGTTCAGCAAAACCATTTCCCAGAATTCCCTCTTGCATGGTGCCATGTATGCCCAGGGCTGGTCTGGGCAATAGCCATTTGTCCTGAACTGCTCAAGCACATGGACTGAGATTAGCTTAGGTTTCAAATCTGGACAAAATGACTAGTGCTTCAGAAATATAGAGCAGAAGAGAAGAAAGCAAAGACCTGGCTGGTGTGTCACACACAGCTGCTGAATCCTTCTCATTGATAACGTTATCTATGACCAAAGCCGAGAGCTTTATAGAAACGATTCCTTTCTTCCAACATCACAATCTACAAATATTTTTAATGCTGGTGAGCGATAAAACAACTTATGGGATGAAGCAACTTTTCAAATACACCCAGACTGAGTATGTCACTTCTGCTTTTGAAACCCTTTGTTTTCTACAGATGCTCAAACACACGGGTAATATAGTGATAACACAGGAGACAGTTACAAATGTGCGCCATCAAATATATAAATGTGTATCTTTTGATTCTTTCCTATTTTAGTTCCAAAGTCAAAGTCATTTCACCCAAACCCAACGTTCAGATTTTTCTGTATGGTGAATTACTCACAGTGGGAATAGAGAGTCATGAAACAAGTAAAAGAAAGTGAAATTTAATTAGAGGGAAATGGTATCACCTCAATGAATGTTTCTTTCATCTCCTGTCTTTTGGTTTTAATCTCTGCCCCAAACAACGTGAAGAACCCAAAAGTCTGCTCATTCTTCCTCAACTGCTTATGTGTTTTTGAACAATTGAATTTTTTTTTTTGGCAGAGGGAGATCTGTATTTTTCACTTGTAAGAGAATACAGTGTTATAGAATATAGTCAAAGAAGCAACTTAGGACTCTCAGGTGACCAATGCCACACGAGAGCTAGGATTGGTATTATTACTGAAGTTTTCTCTTACCCGACCTAGAAAGAGCATTTAACTAGGTTATCCCTCATCAAAAAAGCAACCCCTTGAGCAAGATAAAGATGAAATTTAGCACTAAAAGATACCACCTTTTCCACAATCTTGTATAAACAGATAAAATTCTAGAAGTATATTTGACATGTTATTAATTTCTGAATTACTTTATTTGATACTGCTTGTTCTTTCTCAAAATAGGAATGGCCACCCCGTGGCTCATGATCCATATTGTACCACTGCAAAAGAAGTCCAGGCATTTAAGGGGGTGAGAATCTTCTATCCACTGTATCTAAAACAGACCTGAATGTGAAGAACAGCATCCCCCTCCTTCTCCAGAAAGCCCTGAAGATGAATTTAAAAAATTCAGTTTTCCACCTAGGCAACCATAGTCCAAAGTGGACCCTTCCTCCCATACAACCAGGGCTCTGAGTGCACTGACGATAGGTCTGCATTTACCTTTAAGCCGAGCAGGCAAGCGAGGCGGGTGGGGTTGGGAAATAGTGTATTAGCAAGAACAAATGCTCTCTGAACAGCCTAGAACAATATACTTGAGGTTTGGGGTGGGGGGAGGATGTAAAATTTCAGTGTGAGCTACAAGCCACACGAAGTGGCAGCCTGCATGTGGATGCCTGCCAGTGGCCATTAGAAAAGGTTAAGCGCTTTCTGTGTAATTGCTGCTTGCATTCATCACAGGCAGGAAAGGCAGGGGTGCTTACGAGTGACCGATGACAAGCTCTCCTAAAAGAACGATTTAATTGCTTTCAGAGAATCATCCCCCTTGTTGAACATATTGTTTAAACATATGGGAATTTGGGGAATTATTTAATGCCAAATGAACTGAAATCAGCTAATTAGATGAACTCTCACACTCATGAATAGCAAGGCTCCTTTCCGTAATAACTTAAACAGCATTAGGAATCAGAGGCGGAGCACAGCGAGTCTTTGGTGGACCTGGGAGCAGGAGCTTTGCATTAAATAGGCACTGGGCATTTCCACAAGTGCAAGGGAAGTAAATCAAGATTTATATCTAATCCTCCTACCGTGAAAATAGTGTCTGTGGGTGTTGGTCTCTGGCGAAGGAAGAAACCTTAAATCTCACCAGTTTTCTTCCCCGTGTTCAATAACCATGTGTCCCATTCTGCCATCTTCTACCTATGGCAATCAGGGGCGTTTACAAATATTAATTAAAGCTCTTCACACACCTGTGGAGGCAGGTGTTAACCGCATAAGGTCATAGAGAAGTCGTCAAAGTGACAAGCTGCAAAATAAACCCTCAATTTCTGACTCCATGTGGGATCCTGCTCTCTGTGACCAAATGCACTTCCCTTCCCTTTAACCACTAGTAGATTTCTGGTCCAATTGTTGGCTCTTAATGACATCCCAAGTAAAGATATGGGGAAAATGGAGTCCAAGTGTAGTCATGGATACAGACTTAGGACATTTGAGGACAGAGGTCTGTGGAGAGAAGCCTTTAACAGGGCCTGAGCAAAATAATCACAAGGACAGTATCAACGGCATTTCAGTTTTCCTATAGTACATATGACAAGGGAGTGTTCATGTTCTTCCAAGGAAAAAAACCAGCAACGTATTTTTCTGAAATTGCTGTGAGCTAATGATCATTGTGAATAACAGTAGTGACTTCAGGGCCATCATATGAACCACCATTGTGTATCACAGACTCTAGTGTAGATGGGAAAGTCTGGTTGTGTTTGACTTTTGCTATTTGTCTTTTTCCCTGTGTTTGATCCATCCATCATCCATCCACATACCCACCCACCACCCATCCACACATCAATCCACCCACCACCCATCCATCCATCCATCCACCCATCCATCCATCCATCCACCCATCCATCTATCCATACAACCATCCATCCACCCACCCACCCATCCATCCATACATACATATACCCATCCTTCCATCCCTCTGCCATGCATATTGATGAATACTTATGGATATAAAAAGATCAATAATTTGAGAGCTAGTACTGTGTAGCCAGGTGGCTTGTTGGGCAAGTGTATGGAAACAAGACCATGGGTTCAAATTTCTGCTTACACAGTGCAGCTGAGGGCTCTGGGGAAAACTGCCAGCTTTGCAGGGTGGATGCCCCCAACCACAAGGTACCCATGGTGGGAAAGGTGTTTCCAATGGCCACAAGAGCATTTTGCCCAGTAATCTGGTAAGACATAAAGACTCACATTGCTACTTTATTTAGTTCCAGAAAGGGAAACTATGAGAAGAGTAGTTGCAGGGTACATAAGTGAGTAAAAAAACGTGCTAAGTCCCACTTGTGTCCTCCCTTTGCTCTTCACAGCATTGGTCCTGGAGACCACATCCCTAGTGGCAGAAGGGAAAGCAGGTCTTTCTAAGCCTCACTTTCCTTATGTGCAAATAATACCCACTCTAAGATTGTTGAGAGTTTAAAAATGAAAAAAGGCATAAAAAATCACCTAATAAGTGCTCAGTGGGTGGAGGTTCTGCTTCTCCAGTCCTGAATGCCCACCTTTCCTGCCTCTTTAAGAGTCTCATTTTCACAGAAACTGTCTTTTTTGAGATGGCTAATTGAGTCAATAGATCGTCATTATAATGAGATGTGCTTTAACAAACATTTCATGGCCTTAGAGATGTGCACTGTTTAAGGGAATTTAAGGCACGTTGGCCATCCTTCCATCCTTACCTCCTATAGTCAGTCCTCAGCTTGGCAACTAGTGGAATCCCACTGAAAATGCCAACGTGTTCTCCCCTCCAGGATTCACTGCTGTTCTGTTGTTCTAGAGTGCTGGGGGCTGCCTGGAAATTTTCTTCTAGCCAGCGACAAGATCAGTTCCCTCATGCCCTTCAGGTCTTTGCTCAGTGATGCCTACTAGTGAGGCATTCTTTGGCCCATTCTCAACACCAAACCTGGGCTTCATTTGTCTCCACAACACTTACTATCCTGTAGGGCAATATACCATTTGCATATTTTATTTATTTTTGTCTTCCACAAGCAAGAATGTAAGCTCTATGAGGTCAGGGATTTTTTTTTCCATTTTCATCACTGACTATATGCCACTTATAAGCACTCAGAAATATTTCTTGAGAAGGACAGAGGAGCCAGCTTGAAGTGGTTCCTACTGGTCAAAAACCAGAGCATTTTGAGTATTAAACTAAATATTTGTAGTATAGGATTATAACCCATTGAATAACGTAACTCGAGATATATGGATGTGAATGAATAAAGGAAAATGGTCCTATGCAACAGAAAACCTGCTAACAAATATTGGAAATGATGTGGTAACCAACCATATTAATACTTGATTCAGTCAGGAATTATGAATGGGTGGTAATATATTTGGTGTTTTGAAAGTAATAAAGAACTCTTCATAGTGTTTGAAAGTGTCTTCTCACAAAGTATTTACAAGTATTTACAAAGGGTAAAATACTACTTTATAGCGCAGAACCGTGATGGACAGCACCTACCCTAAGTTATCAAAGTCACTATTGGCAATGGGATTGATGGACAGAGAACATATCTCCTGAAATGACACGGTGAAAAGAACTTAGCATCTATCTATTAGCATTCCTGCCAATAACATATAACCTGGGTCTAATCACAGGAAACTATCAATCAGACAAGCCCCAATTGAGAGACACTGTGCAAAAAAAACTGATCTGTACTCTTAAATTAAAACTGTCCATGCCATAAAATAGAGACAGACTTAGGAACTGCTCCAGATTACAGGAGACTAAAAGGCACATGGCAGTAGATACAAAGGACACTATTCGGATAATAGAAATATGAATAAGGTTGTGGGGTAGATAATAGAATTGTGACAATCTTAATTTCCTGATTTTGAGAATCATGCTGTAGTTACGTAAGATAATTTCTTTTTTGGATATAACACTGAAGTAGCTAGGGGCAAAAGGACATCTTGTTCATAATGGTTAAAAGAATATATATGCATTTGTGTGTGAGTGTGTAGATATGTATTTTGTGTGTATATGTACACAAGTACACATATGAAAAGGGGGGAGAGAACAGAAGACAGCAAACTGGTAAGATGTCAACTCTGGTGAATATGAGTATGGGATGGCTAGAAATGGCATTATTCTTACAACCTTTCCTTAAGTTTGAAGCTGTGTCAAAAATGGGTTTTTTTTTTTTTGGAATGAATGAATGAATGAACAAATGAATGAGTGGAGACAGAGGCCCAGGGAAAATTTTTCTGGACTTCTTAGAATGAAATCGGTGGGGTTGCCGACTTCTGCATAAATGTGTGCTGGTGGGTGATGGGTGCTGCTGCTGGCGGTGCAGCCATGGTCCAAGCTTGGCCACACTGGCCATACCAGCCAGCCACGTGGTGACTACCATTCTGCAGCACCCACCTGCACACCACTGGCAACGAAGGTCATGCTGAACAAGGTCGGCTCCGAGGTGGCAACAGCTAACCTCTGCAGATCTGGAGGTGGATCTCTGCACATTTTTCTCTCAAAGTATCTTGACCTGACGCTGGACTGGGAATGTGTCACTCTCTTTAAGGAAAACAACCAGCTCCATATTTCGAGGTGAGATTTTCATTGTTGTTGTTGTCTGCCATGCTGCGCTTGATAATTATGGCTCCCGCCTTTGCTCCTTATGGTCTATATTATAGATTAATGTAGGTTTGATCACCTTTACCCAGTGTATCACTCAGGAATGCAGGCAGGAGAGTAATGATAGTTTTACTATGCCAGACCCTGGGTCGATACATAATTAAATCATATTTTAATGGAATAGACATAAAGGGCAGATAGATGGAAGCTATACTTAGTCTTAAAATTAGAGCTCAGAAAACAAGGTAGCTCCAGCCTCCTACAGTTTCCTACCCAAGAAAGTACACACTGTTAACTATGGTTTTCTTTTTCTCTTTTCATTAAAACCCTCCTATATTGACTTGAATGTTAACATTGCTGTGGATGAAAATCACAGGGTTTGGGTTTATTATTTCTGTTGTTTTATTTGAGTCAGACACTGGTCTCATTTTCCTACTCTGACCAGACCTTTCAAATAAGCCCCAGGAAAGTGACATCATAGAACCTTCCACAGAAATGGGCCCCTGAAAGCCAGGGTGGCTCATCAGTCAACCCCAACCAGGTCACCTGAGGATTTTCGTTCCATAACTGCCATGTGGGATTTAAGAAAAGACTTTTGGAAAGGGAGAATAGAGGGTGGAGAGCCGAAGAGAGGAAGAAGAGAGAAGTTAAGCAGAATCTTCTCTTTATCACAGTAGATTCCTCAAAGGTGCTTAAGTGGTCCTGAAACTTAAATCTTTGGGAAACTATCCAAAATTATACTTGTGGACACCAGCAATGAAGAGTTTGAGTCTGTATTTCTGGGACATTGCTCAGGAACCAACACTTTTTCTTACATGCAAGGCACTAATGTTTGAGAAAAGTTGTGTAGATTGTGAGAAAACAGGCAGAGTTTTATTTACACAGTGGAGCCTTGGTGGGTGTCCAACACAGAGAGGGCAGGTTTCTGGAATGCAAGTCGGAGACTGGTCAAGGTTAAGTACTCAGTCTTAAGGTCTTGGATGATGCTGTTGTGGAAAAGACAACCACATGGGGACTGTCGTACATCTCTAAACAGTGTGGATTGATAAGCGAGGATGTTGGGTTGGGGGACTGATTAGCAGTAACTGGAAAGAACGTTATAGCTCATCAAGCCGTTACCTCCCATGAGTTGGGGTGGGGAAAGGAGCAGTTAGAACAAGTGGGTTACAACAGGCGACAAGCACAATTCACTGAAGCATAAGGCTCAGCCAGGAAAGGGTTTAAGGATCTGGGTCACCCACGTGGTATTGTCTGAAATAGGATTACAGGAGGGGAGACGGCACATGGGGGGATGGGGAGGGAGGGGAATTCGAATTGGCACCAGAGTGTGTATGTGATTTTGCTGCGGTGTGAGCAATACCACACTGAGAGATTAAACTGTTTGCATATGTTAAATGGCTTTAGTTTACATACACATGCATAGGTGTTTACCAATTAATATCCTAAAGGAATCACAAATCCTGTGTAAACCACCCGTTCCTAGATACAATTTAAGGCTCATCTTTCATGCAGTGTCAGGGTTGTGTTCAGCTTGTTTACCAGGAGAAGTGGAATGACAGCTCCTTGAAACACTTTATAGTGATAGACAGGCAATAAGGATGTGTGGATCTATGCAGCACATGCTAGGACAGTCTTATACCTACTAGGCTTTCTGTTCATTTACATTTTGAATGGGGGAATCAGACTCCTCCAGACTAAATCCCGAGTCCTATTTCTAGGATCATTTTCTTTGAGACTGGGAAAGGACCTATGAGTTATCAGCCCCCATACCATTGTTGTGTAGATGAGGAAACACAGGGCATAGCATGAGGTGGACTGACATGGCCAAAGTCATACCTCACTTGAGACAGAGCGGGGCTAGCCTCTCCCATCCGTTAGTGGTGGCGGTTGAAGGTTATGTGCAGAGGCAGGCAGTGGAAGGAACAGGTGTTCCTAGGGACACATCCCCCCAAACTGTCATTTCTAAGGTAATACATTGGCATAAGAATTAGGAGGGTGTATTCATAGGCACTGAGCCTTAGGAAAGCAGGGCACTGAAGTACCCTGGTTGCAACAGAAGCTTGTGGTAGTTTCCCACTGTTGCTGTACCACAGACTTACTGGCTTAAAAACAGCACAGATGTTTTATCATACGCTTCTGTAAGTTGGAAGTGTCACTGAGCTAAAATGAAGGTGTCAGAGAGGTTGTGTTCCTTTTGGAGGTGCTAGAGAGGAATCCATTTCCTTGTCCCTTCCAGCTTCTAGAGACCACTCACATTCTTTAGCTGGAGACCCCTGTTCCACCTGCCACTACACATTTCTTACCTGTCTCTGATACTCCCGCCTTCCTCTTATAAGGACCCTTCCATGAGCCCACCTGCACAATCCATGGTAATTTCTCCTTTTCAAGGTCCTTAATCTTAATTACACCCATAAAGTCCCTTTTCCCATGGAGGATAGCATTCACAGGTTCCAGAGATTAGAATGTGGACATCTTTGGGTGGGTAGGGGGAGCATTCTTTGGTCGGCTACCTGACTTTTTGTGGCTTGTTCACTTTAAAGTCAGAACCTAGAGATTCCTCTGCTTCTGCTTCCTGGTCCCCTGTGGTCTCCAAGACACCACACACTGGACCAAGGTATCAGATGACCGTTGGGTTATCTCCACTGTGTCAGTTGCCAGCATGACCATCCTCATTCCCAGAATGAGGCTCCATGTCTGCCTACAGCTTTATGGAGTCCTAGGAAGTTACTACTAGTTTGTCTCAGATTAGAACCAAGGGACTTAGAAGCTTGGTCATCCAGGTTTTTTAAAAAGGGATGTGTGGATTGTCTTATAAAGCACAGAGGGCAGCCTCAGCATGGGCTGGTTCATTCTCCCAGCATTTTTATTAGGCTCTAACTAAGTGAAGTGGAAAGGATGTTATAAATTAAATATCCTAATAGGACAGGTTATTTCTACTTCCAGCATCAGCAATAAAAAAGATGGCACATACAAATAAAAATAATTACAGTATGTGGTGTTCTTTACAATGTGCAATCAAACTCATGAACCGATGACTTTCCTCTTATTGAATTAAGGTCCACCTTCCATTCAGGTCTATTAACAACATTCACAAACCATTGTTATCTTGTCAATGGCATCTTTAATTAAAGACTTCTCGGGACCATTCTAATCACTTCACATTGTGAGCTCACAGGGGCTTCAAATATACCTTGATTAAAGTGATGGCAATTTTTATTTATGCATATTTGTTTGTGAACCAAGGGGGCGTGAGGTGGAAGGAGTGGTAAAGTGCATTTTATGGGGGAAATTCTCTCCCAAAAGCAGATCATAAAATGACAATGTGAGAATTCTCCTCCCTCTTCTCTCTTTTTCTGTTCTCTTCCCCTCCTCTGGTTTTGGGGGTAATGGCATGATATTCTAACCTAAATGACTTTGTGAAGAAAAAGCCATTGTAATTTCACTGCAGTCAAGAGCAGGGTCTTCAGCTAAAGGTGCATTAACCCTCCTAGGCCATTAAGGTATCATTTGATTAACTGCCCCTTTGACCACAGTACATGGTGCTGGTAGCCTGAAAGAATGACTGTTTCCCAAATGGCAGCAATTTGCTCCCATTGACTAGCGCTAAGAACACCTTTGCTTGTTACTTAAAAAGACTTCCCTCCTCAGCAGCTCCCTCTGCCTGACAGAGAGCTCATTACTGCCAAATTCCCTTCACGGGATAGATGGTTGCCATTCTGAGTCTTCTAATAAAAATGTCTAAAACTCACTCAAAGCAACAAGCAGGATTCCAGTCTATGCCTGAGCATTGAACACAAACGGTGACAGAAACAATTTGTTCCCTTCTATCCATCACCATCTAGCAAGAAAAGCCTGACAAAGCTCATTCAATGTGGCATAAGCCTCCTGTCCAGCTTGACTGGTCACTGATCTCCTAATATGAACACCAGCCCACTGGAGTCCAATGTTTGGACCCATATAATACACATCTAAGGTAGAAGTCATAGGCCACAATGTTATGAGATATAGAAGTAGACTCAAAGTAATTGATGCAGAGTCCTTTGTATCTTCATAAGGCTCCGGTTTTAGAGTGAGCAGTTAATATGTTTGCTTCACTGAATAAATCTTTCTTGAGTCTAGAAATGTGGTAGCAGTCAAAAGGGGAAAATCCATTATCATTGGGACAGACTAAAGCAAAGCTAATGGATGCTAGAGAACTTGTTATCTATTTAATTAAAAAAAATAAAGCTAGCGGTGCCTGGGTGGCTCAGTTGGTTAGGCATCTGACTCTTGATTTCGGCTCAGGTCATGATCTTGCAGTTGGTAGGACTGATCCCCATGTCAGGCTCTGCACTAGCATTGTGGAGCCTGCTGGGGATTCTCTCCCTCTCTTTCTCTCAAAATAAATAAATAAATAAACATTTAAGGAAATAAGGGTAGGTGAAAGAAAATAGTATCAAAATGTAGCACGTGTAGGGCACTTTATACTTCACGTGGGACTTCTCATATATGACATCACTTTATTGTCCCTCACCAAAATCCTGGAACACGGCTAATAGCAAGATCTCTAGATTATAACATTGAGGCCCAGAGAAAGAAAATGACTTGCTCACAGCCATGCAGACTGTAGGCGGGGGAGTTGGAACGTAGGCCTTGTGAATCCCTGTGTTCTCACTCTCCTCTATCATCTCATTTCGGAGCAGTCTTGATCTCTCTGGTGATACCAGTGACTGAGTCTGCACTACTTTTCTGACAAGTTATGTATGTTACCAGTTCACTTCAATGGACTCCAGGATTGGCAGATTCTTACCCAGCTAGGGGGGGCAAAGAAAACAAAGGCCAGCAGAACACTGCCTTGCACACAGCAGGCAGGCATAGTCCATGCCCGCTATCATGATTTTGCTGTCACTGTATTGCTGCCACACGTTCTGGCCCAGAGCCCCACATGGGACTTTTCCGTTCAGCAACTGTCTTTTTTCTTGGATATAAATATTATTTTTGCCCTTTGTTGATTTATTCTTCAATCAATTTCCTTTCTACCCCCTTCTTGTACAACCAAGGGCTGTGTTTACTCCCTGGAAAGAAATCCAAAGTAGCTCCTGGTGTAACTATTATCACAATCTCTCCGGTGACCTTCAGCTGGCAAATCTCTCGATACTAGTTAACCATCAGTTTCCAAGGCAGAATTCTGGGAATTATTTCTTTCATATTAATACCACTCCCCTTCCAAAATCTCTTGTGCATGACAAAGGCAAGGACACTCAAAAGTAGAGTGACTATAACTTATTGGCCAAACTCAGATACTTTTGAGGATGAAGAAGGGCATTATTAATAACTGTGCAGGCAAAATGAGGCCTATTTTCACTGTGCTTGCATGGAGAGTACTGATATAAGGAAGACTTGAACTTGAGGAGTGGTAGTGGAGATAAAGCAGAAGATAATGTACATGAAATGTAAATAAGAGCAAGCTTCCTGAAGCTTAAGCCTCAACACCTATGTGCCAGTAAGCGTCAATTTCCCCTAAGCAGCAAATAACCCTCTATATGGTCTAGTTTTATTACTCTTCCTTTCATATTTTGTTGAGATTTGCTTAGTTCCAAAATATACGATGCTAGAGTCTCTGCACATTCTAATCCCTTTGACTGGGATGTCTTTTACTCACTTTCAGTTTTTAAGTCAATTGTTACTTCCTCTTGGAAACCTTCCCTGGGCAGGGTCTGTTCCTTGCCTCCTGGTTACCATTTGTTTATCTTTGTCACCACAGGTATCACATTGCAATATCACCAGTGATTTGATTAACTGGGTTTGCTTTGGGGGCTTCATCTATTATGGAATTAGGGGGCTCTAGTTTTCCTAGTACAAGTTGACCCTTGGACAATGGATAGATTAGGGAGGTCAACCCTCACACAGTTGAAAGTCTCTGTGGAAGTTTGACTCCCCCCAAACTTAATAGCCTACTATTGACCGGAAGCCTTACCAATGACATAAGTAGCCGATTCATATGTATTTTGTATGTTACATGTATTATATACTGTATTCTTACCATAAAGTAAGCTGGAGAAAATGTTATGAAAATCATAAGAGAAAATACATTTATAGTACTGTACTGTATTTATAGAATAAAGCCAGCATATAAGTAGACCCACACAGTTCAAACCTGGGTCATTCAAGGGGTTGCTAACAAGTATGCTTAGTGGAAATGCTCATGGCAGCAGGGACTCTTGAAGACTTCTCATTTTGGTTCTGTAACTATTAAAATATTTTGTTTTTTTACTGAACAGATGAGACCCAGAAACCATTTTAAAAAGTTAATCTTATATTGGATTCAAACTTCACCCCACACTCCCCAGGACCCATGCACACAGACACATGTATGTACACACTCATGCACATGCACATACCCAGGGCTCTAGAGCTGGGTCTGGAGTGAGGGAGCTGGATGTCTGCTCCCTCCATGTTCTCTCCGCCGTGAGCTTATCCCTACGGCATTGTGGTAGAAAGGAGGGATAGGGAAACACATACCATCTCTTTACATAACTACCTGTGACAAGGTGGTACTATTTTCTTGGATGACTTAAGATAATCCTTAATGGCTTCACAACAGGTAGGTGGTGACTATCTGTACTCCAGATGAGCTCCCTGACAGGGTGCAGGGGATGGGATTGCAAACAGTTGCCATTATCTATCTGCAGTTCCTTGTGGGTTTCAGTTACTTCTTCCAACTGCCCCCCCCCCCCAATCTGGCAGCATCTTGACCTGGCTCTCTGACTTCTTTGCCTCACACTCAAGTGGCCTCTGGCAAACCTGTTTTCAATCTCACTTACCCTGACTGGCTAGGGTTAGTCCTCTCTTCCCCTTGGGAATGTGGCAACCTGGGAATAATGCCCCTCTCTCCTTAGCTTTAGTGGCACGGAACAAGTCAGCAAACTTATAAACAGTGAGGAAATCAAGTATTAGTGTCCAGTAGTCCTGCAGATGTCCCAAATTTGGGGACTAATTTTCTTGGGACTACTCCCCTTGACTTTGGGGGTAGTGGGGGCAGCCATTTTTGATACCTGTACTCCTGCAAAATGTGACATTCCCATTCTCCTATCAATAGAGAGAGAGAGGACATGGTGTGCGAGTGGGTCAGGGAGCAGTGGTATCTATGCTGATGCAACGATGCTTCTCAGAAGGTTCCACAGGGAAGTGGGAAAATTAGCTTTTGGCATTATAGCTGGAATAGCTCTGAAATTAGAATGTTGGGGGCACTTCTTTCCCTCTTTTTATAAATCAGCTCTAACTTTTGCCAATTTTAGGAATGCAGAAAAAGTCCACTGCACTCCCAAACACCATTCTGCTACATACACACCACCTTCGTCCTCCACAACTGTCCACCTTGGCTGAACTAGACTCCTCAGAGAAGGGATCGCATCTTCTCCTGCCCCATTGTGCTAGAACACTGGGGGCTTAATAGTCATCGACTAAACTAAGCGCTAATATTAATTGTGAAAACTTCCAGAAGTCCCCAACTTTTCTTGCAGTGAGAAGGTGCAGTGTTTTTCGCTTGAGCTGGGGGATGGTTTGAGACAGAACCTAGTGAGAAAGTCCCCCAAGCTGGAGAAGGCGAATAGAGGTGCAAATCCAACCAGAAGTTTTTAGCCAGGTTTTGTCCCCTGGGGCAAGGTCCTGACAGTCACCTGGTGTCAGTCAGGGTAAAGCCAAAGCCCTTGTTCCGGGGACACCCTGCACTAATTGCAGGAGCCTGGAGGCAGGGGTTTCTTACCCTGTGAGAAATCAGAGCACTGGGGAGCCCTGGGAAAAGCAAATGGGGTTTCCTACATTACTGTGAGGAGAGCTTTTAGAATGGTCTCGAATGTCTGCTTTAACACAAACACTGATCTACAGATTCATTTCTTTAAAATTTCAATATTGCAACTATGGCCATACATATCCAGGTTTTCTTTATACTCTTCTAGAAATAAGGTCAAACAGGCTACAGGTGTTTCTGAGCGCTGACATCCTGTCAGGCATGATGAGGGAGGGCACACGTGTGTGTGTTTGTGTGCACGCTGCCCTGCTATCAGGGAGGCAAAGCTACCGGAAGCCATTCCTCAGGAGCAGCCTCCACCGCAGTGTTTAATTGTGAGCCATTACTAGGGAAAGAAGTTCTCTTCATTTCCCAGGGTGACTTTTCTTGTCCTCCTAGTCTTGTATTTGATCTTACCTCATACTTTGCTATTAAAGCCATTGCACCATCGAGGCACCCTAAAAATAGGTAATGTGTCATTCCACCGCTGTGTCCACTTTCTGATCTTTACCCCAACAAGTACCCACTGGGCCATACCACACGATAGCAAAGCAAACAACAACAACAACAACAACAACAACAACAACAACAAATTGTGGAAATATTCTATCTGGGATGAGCTCAAATGCCAAAATATACGTCCTTTTGTAAATTCTTAAGTAAGATTACTTATATTTCCAATTCCAGTTTGAGCATTTGGTCAGGAATATCCATATGACAGTGTAATTGGAAAAAGAAATGAGTGTTTGCTTTTGATTTCATTTTATTGCTTCTTGGAAGAAAGCTCCATATAATTTTCTGGTCCAGTTCTCTACTCTCTGACTATGGGGTGGGGAGGGGTGCAGGCGCTGGGAGAGGGGCAGAGGGAAGGCTGTGCCGCATCAACATCATTTTCTTACTGTAATATATGTGGGGGGAGTCTCTGAAATGACACTTTTGATTCCATTGTTGAGATACCTTCATTTTTTAAAGTTTATTTTTTAATTTTGAGAGAGAATGAGTGTACTCATAAGTGGAAGGAGGCAGAGAGAGAGAGACAGAATCCCAAGCAGGCTCCATTCTATCAGCAAAGAGCCCCACGTGGGGCTTGATACCTCGAACCATGAGATCATGACCTGAGCCAAAGTCAAGAGTTGAATGCTCAACCAAGTACTCCTGGAACACCTACACTTTATAAAAAATTATCAAAAACTGGTTATAGAGGATGAAAAAAATGTCCCCCAGAAAGCCCCTGTAGAAATGTAACCACAACAACAAGCCCAAATGCTTTCAAATTGAAGTTTGGGAAGAGAGACATGTCTTCAAGGGTATTTAAGTGGCGAGCTCAATACTGGACTTAACCTCCTTTACTATTGGCCTCCTTTGGAGGACAGGAAACCAGCACTGATCATTCTCAGAAGGAGTGTCACTGTCCCTATAAGACAGAGACCAACTGTTTTTCAGACGAGGACACATCTGAGTTACAAAGAGTTTTATGAACTTGCCTAAGGTCACATGGATAATAGTGAAACTTAGATCCGAACCCAGGGCCTCAGATGCCTTAGCTCACATGCCTAGCCAGTGAGCTCAGGTGTTTCCTAACATTGTGTCTGCTAAGATTCAGCAATTGAGTGGGACTTGTTTCCAGTCTCTGTTCGTTCAATTCTATAATGCAACAAAGCAATTTATCTGATGTCCTTGTAAGGAAAGGTCAATGTGATCCTGCCTTTCTTAATTTTCCACACTCAAACTGACCAATTCCAGAGGATGCCTCTTAACAGGGGCCAAGAGTTGTAGTGCAGAGTCAGAAAGCTGTTTCTGTATAGTCTCACACATCAGGAAGAGAAGGCATCCTTTAGTTTATAAGCACTGGAATTGTGGTCTGATATCTGGAGGTTCAATCCCAGCTCAGCTGGTGAGGTAACATGCCCTTGGAAAGCTGCCCTGCTTCTTAGAACCTTCATTTAAAAATTTTTTTCCCCTCTTCTCTAAATTTGGTACAAAGTCCTCTTCTTTTGAACATTACAGTAAAGACCAAATGAGTCAATGCATGGGCGAGAACTTTGCCAGTTCCATTGAACCAGAGGTAATTATTACTTTTCCAGGAATGCAAAGTCTTTGGCCAGCAAACCATTTAATACGTATATATGTACAAAAAGTCGGCAGTTAATTTCCTAAGCATTATGAGCAACCAAAGGTCCAGATTGCTGCAGGAGGTTGGAAAAGATTCATTAAAATGATTGTTCAAGTTTGAAAGTATAGACAGAGCAGGGGCATTGAGAAGAGTGACATCATTCCCTTTATCAGAAAGTACAGAGTGTCCTCTTAGAGGCTTCCCAGCAATAGAAGTAGGACCTCCCAAGAGAGACAGGGTACATTCAGTTCATACAGTGAACCACCTTACTTAAAACCTACCCAAATTTCAAAATCTAACCATTGGAGCCTATTTGAATACAGGAGGTCATTTGAAGTCTGTGGTTCATTCCACACAGCCCTATCTCTGGGAATCTGGTACTGAGTCTCTCGATCAATGATATCAGTGACAGTTCCACTAAGTCATCAGCCTGCTATCCCTTGGGTTGTAACTCAAAGAAAAGCAGCAGACATATATCCTCAATAGGAAAATGGAATGGACTTTAAATATGGTGTAGAGTTTGGGAGACTTGAATGCAATTCTGTGTGTGCAAGTGATGGAAAGTCAGGGGTTAAGGAGACAAAGCTGGGCTGTTCCAGGCCTACGGACTTTGAGAAAAACAGACCTTACTCTGAGCACACGTTCAGAATGACAGAAAGGCAGCATAAGATGAAAATGAGTTTTTCTGTGACATTACAAAGTGGCCTTCTGATGAATCACAGGATTAAAAGTTGAAGAACTTAAGATCCGAGCAGCCTCTTGGTAGGGATGGAAAAAATTCACCAAGCTTAAGAAAAGTTGTAAAAAGGCATTTGCTGTTTCCAGTGGTTTTATTACTATTTTTTTTTTTTTTGTAAGTTGTTTGGAGCTTCTCAAAAGGGAGCATTGCCAAGGTAGCTAAATGAGCAGTAGCCTAGGGACTGGTCATTTTCTTAAGAGACAGGAACATCTGGGAAAGTTTTAGCAACATGAAAAGGAATGTGTGCTTCTTACAATTGCCTTTTATCCTTAGTTTAATAGAAAAACGCACACCTCCTAGATCTGATGTCTTGGATGAACTGTTTTCCTAGACAGAAGTAATAGACTCACACCTTAGATCCAGATGGAGAATCCAAACTGGTTATGTTAACAAAACTACGGGTGGTCCAGGAGGTGGCCACATCAGGCCAAACCTGTCTTTCAAGGTCTGTGGGGTCTGGTGTATTTTTAATGTATTTTTCCTTATTTTATAATTGCAGGAGGTCTCCAGTGATATTTCCCACCTAAGTCCTTGGCACATTCTAGCCTGACCTCCTAAGCAGCAGCTTCTAGAGACCACGATTGCTTTTGAAAGGTCGCTTCTCACATCATGAGGCGGAAGACACTGGGTTTGGGAGGACAGATGTGAACGTAGACTCAGTGGATGGACTGTAAGGAAAGGAACAGGATGTGGAGGGGAAGGTTTGTGTAAGGCTATGATTCAGGCAGGCTGACTAGATTCTGCCTCATACTTGATTTTTGCAGGATCAACAGCATATATAAAGGAAACCCTGACCTAAGCTTTTAAACCAGTAGGATTTCTTATATAAATCAACCGAAGGGATAAAAAAGTGATTCTTATCCAGGAAACTCCCACTTTTAGATCTGCTTACCTGAGATTCTCAATAAACTCTCCAACTCTTTCTCCGCCTTGGTTGCCCCTGTGTGCACGTGTAGGTGTTTAGACAACAGCATGCCTTCAAGTGTGCAGGTAAGGGATCGAGTTCTATGGGACTGAGGCAGTAGTGAGGCCTTTTCTCAAACCCTCTTGAGGGCCTTGCCAATAGCCAGCTAGCAGAACCTTTTCTTCCATTCCGCCCAAGCTTTCTGGAGCAGAAAGTTAAAACCACTGGGCACCAACAAATCCTTTTATAGAGACAGCTATCAGAATCTGTTCAAACCATCTGTTTCTCTGGCTGTTTTTCCTTCCAGTGTTTTTCCTTCATGTGTTCTTTGCTCACAACAACAAAAAAATCTAGTCTAAAATAATCAAGATGTTAAGACTGAAAATGCCAGAGGTATATATCGAGTTTATGAAAGAAATTGCTTTTAAAGAGGAGTGAGGTTTATCTTGTGTGGAGGAAAGTGACATTGCCACAAATATTATACTTGTGCTAAGAAAACAAGCAACTACTTTCATTAAAAGACTGCGACAAGATTTGTATTTGTTCATGTAATTGAATTTAATGCTGCTGAAATCTTTCAGATCTGAACGCTCTTGCCACAGAGATGGTATTTTTACATGGAGGAGAATTAGGGGAGAAATCCTCTCTCAGCCTGGAGCAGGTCTTCTGCTGACCCGAAGGGGTCACAGGTCATTCATTCTCAGCAAGTGCATAACGTCTGCCACCAAAGAGTGCCTCTTGGGATTTTTTTTTCCCCTTTTGAGAGGAATACAATGCAAGGCGGTCAGTGTTTATGGACAGACTCTGCTACTGACTTGCCCACTGTTTTCTACTTGGCATCTGTGATCTAGATGTCCTTAAGCTAGATTAATTACCCCAAACTGTGGAATTAGCAATGTGTGTTTTTATTTTAGCCAATAGTTTTGCAACTGGTTTCCCCTTCCATATGGTCCAGTAACTCACAAAGCTTAGCTACTCAGCTCCGTGTCAGATTATCTTAACAAACTTGAAATTCTCCGCGGCAGCGCCATCCAGATTCAGGATGTCATGAACATGCCACCCTTCTCAGTCTCTCACCTGGGTTCACCTTGGTTGATGGACATATAAATCTCCCAAGAGTTCTCTTCTGGAATGGCGCCGTGTGGTATGAGTAAACTCACCCCTAAAATGGAAAAAGCCAAGAGGTTATTCATAGAGTTTCCAGTTATCTTGAAGCAGTCGGCTGAGCACCGTGAGGTGCTCACACATACACACAGCACACAAATCTCACAGCCATTTATGAAATCCCGATCATCCCTGGGGAGTTTATAGAGTCCAAGATAATAATGGAGAAAACATGGTTTCCCAACAGTGACGTAAAAGAGGAACCTGTGATTTGTTGGCATAGTCAAGTTAGCTTTTTAGTTAGGGTCTTCCTTGCATTTTTAAAAATTCTCTTAAAAGATTGGGTGTCCAGAGACTAGGCACTGGCAAAGATATCTGGGAATGTCAGAGTTTATCAGCTGCAAAATTTACAAATATATTGCTGTGTCTTCTCTCTATCTGGTCATTTCCTAAAAAGGGGTCTGAGATGATGGGCAAGCCATCTGATGCTTTGCTAAGGCTTGGTATGCAACTGAGAATTACGCATCTTACAGTAAGTTTAAAGAGGCGATCAATGGAGTAATGCTTTTTGTCAAGAAAACTGCAGGAAAATGCATGGATAAACTTAGGGACCTTGTAGGTTTTTGTATAGCTGGTATTTGATCCTATATTTGCAAATGGAAGCTAAAAAACACAACCTGTTAAAAGGTGATGTAACCATATTCATGTTGGCATCAGATCAGAAAAGACTCAGTAGCCTAACTTCTGGAAGGTTTTCTAACCCAGGCCCAAGAAGGCACATCACACTATGTTTGCAACGTCCCCTCTTTCCATTTGCTTCCTGCAAAGTCAATATTTCACTTTGGTCAATAGAGTGAAGTCCCAAGAGTCCCAGAGATTCCCTTTAACGTAGCTTCTTGCTTATACAAAGAAATGAAATAGGGGCACAATAAGATCACAAAATAAAATCTCAGGGCAGCCTCCTATTCTTTCAATAATGCAGCCTCACTTTCCTGCCCTTCATTAGAGGTAATGTAATTGCACAGAAAGCTTTCAGGTTGCTGATGGTAATTTACATCCAGAGACGGCAGTCTTTCCTGATAGCCTTCTGTGTGCCTGTCAGCCGCTGGAGAATCAAGGAATGCAAGACTCATTGCAAAACAAGTTATTTGTGATGCACATTTATGAGCATTATTCAGTAACATGCTAGTTATCATCAGTATCTTTCGCTGGCACTAAGAATGAGGCATATTTAAATCTTGCTTACAGCTATTCAGCAAGAGTATCCATTTATATGCTGGGCTTTAATGTCCATAGAACTGTAACTGCCATACTGAGGGGCCTCTGATCAGGCTCCTCCTTTTATTTCCCATCCTTTTTTAAAACGCAGTTGCTAAATGAAGTGGACTCCAGCATATCCTTCTCTTCTGAGCAGAAGAGGTAATACACAGGATATGCAGTATGTGTGGATATTGATCTGAATATACACCCTAGACATTCTGTAGTCTCTCTCACTCTGACACAGTGCTTTTTCTCTGGTGCCTCTCTTTTAGGTGATCTAGGCCCTTATGGCAATAGAGACATTCAGCCCTTATTCTATAGGGACAGAGGCACGGGTGGCTATCATCAAGCAATGAGGCCATCTGAGCCAGTTAACCCAAAAGATTACTGTGCTCTCAGTTTTCTTGTCCTGTTTTTTAGTTTATAGTAAAAAAAATTTTAATGTTTGTTTATTTCTGAGAGAGAGAGAGAGAGCACAAGCTGGGGAGGGGCAGAGAGACAGGGAGACACACATCTGAAGCAGGTTCCAGACTCTGAGCTGTCAGCACGGGGCTCAAACTCACAAACTGTAAAATCATGACCTGAGCCGAAGTCAGACACTTAGCCGACGGAGCCACCCAGGTGCCCCGGTTTTTACTTTATTAAGGTACAATTCACATGCAATAAATTGTACCCATTTTAAGAGTATAAATTGATGAGTTTCTGACATGTATATTGTCATGTAATCACCACCACAATCAAGATACAGAACACTGCCATCTCTCCAGAGTTGCCTTGTGCCCTCTACATAGTCAGTTCTTCGATGGCCAACCCAAATAATCACTGTGTTTTCCAAAACGCTGATGAATTTGCCTTTTCCAAACTTTCAAATAAATCCTATTGTGCATTTAAAATAATAAAGCAATGATGGCTTATGACATCAATAACATGTCCGGCGCTGCCTGGCACACAGTAGACATTCAAAAGACAAATCCTAAATATATGAAGGATGAGGATCCAGAATTTTTTATTTTTTTTTTAAAGCCAGGAGGTGCTTGGGAGGCTCAGTTGGCTGGGCACCCAACTCTTGTTATCGGCTCAGGTCATCCTCGGTTCATGAGAGTGAGCCCTGTAGGGGGGCTCTTCGCTGAGCACACGGAGCCAGTGTGGGATTCTCTCTCTAGCCTCTCTGTGTGCCACTCCCCGGCTCATGCTCTCTCTTAAAGAAAAAAAAAACACTTTTTTTAAAAGCCAGATTCTGAGACATAGTCTTTTTTTGAGATCATCAGTGCCTGATGGTCAACTCCCAGATCAAATCAGAATAAATAGGTGTGTGGACCATTGAGAAAGGGTAGAACAGATCGTATCTCATTCCTTTCAAGTGTTCAGATTGAAACATTATTCATAATACCCCTAAATACAATCTGAGTCTACAGGTCAATAGCACTTTAAACTATTTCATCTATCCTTCAATCAGAAATTGAATGATTACCTTTCAAACATACTTCGCCTACCTAAACATGCAAACTGCAAATGGAGATGGAAGACAGTCATATATAAAGGCAAGGTTGTGGTGGGTGGATATCTTATGAAAAAGGAATGGCATGGTGGGGAATCTTTATGATTCCCTGTGGTCCCCTAAAGAAGTGTCTGTTTTCAAGTTTACTTCTTGTTGAGAGAGAGAGAGAGAAAGCATGAGTCGGGGTGGAGCAGAGAGAGAGGGAGAGAGAAAATCCTCAGCAGGCTCCGTGCTGTCAGTGCAGAGCGCAAGGAGGGGCTTGAGCTCACAACCGTGAGATTATGATGTGAGCTGAGGTCAAGACTTGGGACGCCTGACTGTGCCTCCCAACTGCCCCACAGAGTGTCCATTTTCAATGTCACTCACCAGTTATCTCTGATTTAAGAAATATAGTCTCCTCCCAACTCCACCTGCTACCCTGACAGCGTTTTCTTTGATATGACAACAGAACCACCTGTCTGAGTTTCTCGTTTCGTATTCTGCATAATAAATGATTTCTACACCGAGGGGACCATCCCAACCTTTTCGAAAAATCATTGCCAGGCACCATACAATAATTCGGGATGGATAGCATTAGAACAATTTAATTGCTGTGGCTTGCTTCTTTACACTTTAGTCCCCTAGGGCATATTTTGCATTTATGTTCTGCAAATAACAACATATGTTTCAATTCCTGAAACTTATTTTTTCTCAAACTCATTCCCAGTGAACAGCTTCAATCTTGTCCAGGGTTCCTGTTAGAAGCTCTGAAAATGCCTCTTCATGGAGGAAATGTGAAGTGCTATCAGAACTTTTAGTATCTGGGATATCTGGGAGGGAGGGCTCAGTCAACTAAGCGACAGACTCTTGGTTTCAGTTCGGGTCATGATCTCACAGTTCATGGGTTTGAGCCCCACATCAGGCACTGTGCTGACAGCGTGGAGCCTAACTGGGATTCTCTCTCACCTCCTCTCTCACCCCTTCCCTGCTCTCACCCTCAAAATAAATGTCAGCATTTTCTTTTTTTTTTTTTTAAAGACCTTTCAGTTTTCAACACAAGTGCTTCTCGAGTCAAAGGGGAAGAAAAAAAATCTGTTCTGTGATTTTATCTCACTTTCTTTGATAAACATTAAACAAATAGAGCAATGAATGGGTTGATCTTAATACGCATGTAAGATCTCCACATGTGTGTAAGCAAACACAAGGACTGGAAGAGAGAGGAGGGAGGTGTGTAGACCAACTGATTCAACCATTTACTACCTAGAGCCTCCGAAGTGCCACCTACTGGGTTAGGAAGTAAAGATAAGACAAAATGCAACTTTCTATGATCATGATGACTATTTCCTATCCTTTGGGAGGGGTTTGCATTATTTTCTTTCTCCAGAACCCACACTTCCAGTTTATAGATTCCTACATGAAGCGTATTCAGTAAGTATGGCTGACTGACTCATTCCACATTGAGTCTCCTGACTGCCAGTTATGACCGGGGAAGATTACATCACACAATGACATAACCATTCTCCATATTTAAATGGTGATTCTTACTACGTTTTAAAACATTGACCAAAGACTATTTCAGGAACTGAAAGTTTAGAAAACAAAATCATAAGTAGGGCTGCATTTGAGGGCTATTTTTAAGGAAGCCACTGATCTAGGAGATCAAGACATTTATCAATCTAAGTGTCAAATCACTAAGTGACTGTTGCATCAGTTAGCTGGAATGGTGGCTTCAGACTCGTCTTCTTACAGATTTCAGATTTCAGAGGACAGGATGATTGATTAGAGGGTGGTCAGCTGGACCTCAGGGAGAAGTCTGTCGAGGCCCCGATGGTCCTGATTCAGTGCTGTCTGGTGGTTTTATAAACTTACAGATGCAGAGTCCTTTTTCCTCTCAGCAGCCAACAGCCTTGATTCATAGCATTACCTAATTCTTGTTGCGTAGAAATCAGGGGAGATATTGCCCTCTTCTGCCAGCCAGGAAGGTCTTAGATGGCCACTCTGAAGACTCATCCATAGACAGGATGTCATTCTAAAGTGAACTGGCCTGTACACCTTCAGTAGCCTTGTCAAAGCATTAGGAAAAATCTCCCTTCTGACCAAAAGGAGGAAACAAATTATCGAGAAAGATTTGTAGGCATGATACAGCCCTGGAAATGAAGTTTGCATTCAAAGAGCAACTCCACAACGAACCTTTATGCTTGGCATAAAGCAACATCACAGCAAGGTCTATGGACAAGACTCAGAGGGTCTTTTTGATAAATTATCTACTAATGTATAAACCACGTTTGGCTACAAAACATGGTATTTCTCAGTCCTGTCAAGGAATGTTTTCAGTGCTTCCTGATCACATTCTAGGATATATATTTCAAAGGGTCTTAAATTCTGGGGACCACCCAAACCTTCTGAGCAAATATGGCCGTCAGCTCTATCGGGGCATCAAATAAGAGTATTCGATCCATGCTGAGGTGAAGATTGCAAAATCTAATCTCAGCATTGGTTCTGGTTTGCTGTGTAAATTGAGAAGACTTCTGGAATCACAGTGTTTGTAGCTGCGACACAAGGATGATAAACATCTTAAAAATGAAACTTACGGGACATAATTGCATAAATATAAAATGTTTAAACAAGCGCTTGAAAATACACAAACGCACACTTACCACCCACCTGTATTTGGCATGACTAAGCGTCCTCCTAAGTGGCCAAAGACACCAGTTGTCCTCAGTTCTGTCCTCGTGGGAAGTGATGACAGATTTTGGATGTAGGGTGTTTTATTCCTGGGATGCATTGTACTAAAGCTACGGTTGTTTCCATGGGGAAAAGTCCCGGAATGATTCTTGCCACGGTACTCGGCTCTCTCGGATACTCCCAGGGAAACCATGAATGAGCTCTGAACTTTGACTTTGATGTCGGACAAAGGGTTAAAGAGCGAGGACTCTGTCATGAGTTCCTTGTCCAGAGGGTCCTGTAGGCAGATGGGCCCACTGTATGTCCGGCTGACCGTGAGGTCTGGTTGCATGGAGGAATTCAGGAGCAGGGGGTTACCTGGTGAAAGGAAATTGATCCGTCACTGAGAAATGCAAAGGTGTCACAGTTACCCCCTCACTTCTGCCTCTACTAACTGCACAACCACCTGTGAGCTTGCCAACTGCCCTGCAGGCCCACCCTGAGTGTCTATGGCAGCTCTCCCAAGCCGGGCAGTGGTGACCAGAGCCTTGGAAGGGGGAGCTCTGGCTCTCACAGCGGGTTCTCTGAAAGCCACTGGCCACAATCACTCATTCTCCAGAGTTCCTTGTATGCCATCTTTTCAAAACAAGTATTTCTGGCACTCGGTCAGGCAACGGACTCAGGTATTCTTGTTTATGTGATTATTTTAACAGGCAGAGAGAAGCTTCAAAAAAAAAAAGAAAAGGAAGAAAGATGTTTTGCAATAGAGTTTGGAGCAAAAATAACATCTGTTCATTTTAAATGGTAAGAGATGACACAACATGGTGACTCGGTAGTGCTGTTTATAACCAGAGCGGCATTGGTGACAGCACATCTCATGTGAAATTCTGGGCAGTTTGGAAAGCTGGGAGAGGAAATGATGTGTCCTCAGAGCAAAAGGGTCAGAGGACCATGTGGATCAGATCACTCCATGTCTGAGTATATGTCACCTGGAGAGGGCAAGAAGGCACCACATGGGGACTGTGTGGCTCCGATTCTATGTGGTGGAACAGCTTCCAAGGGCTTTCTTTCTGTCTCAAAACAAATGAAAAACATCCTCACAAAAACATGAGAAATTGGACTTTCATCTGCTGGGGCTCACCGATTTTTTCTCGGCCAAATATTAAAAAGAAATGCTGTGATATTTTCCTGTGATGAAGTAACCTCATTTGTTAGTGAATAACGAAATAACCCCCGTCCCAAACCTCCCACCCACATCAGTCCGTCAATGTGACTTCTCAAATTGAAACCCAAACCATATTAAACAACTTTCCTTTGGGGGCCTGACAAAATGTTTAAAGAATGATATTTTTGAAAATGTTGCAATTCCAGGCCATACTGTATTAGCCTCTATTGTTTTTCCATCTTCCTAATTTGTAGCAATGTCAGTAGGAAATCTGTAACCTTGACTTTCCCAGCCTCTCATTCCAATTCTCCAAGAATCTAAAATTATAGAGAAGGTTCAAAATGAGATGAAATGACTTTGTAGATCTAAAGGCTTCTTGATGATACATTCCCCCTCCCCCCGTTTGAGGTCCTGGTGCCAAGACACAGGCACAATCCAGGAGCTGCGCTTTCTAACGGGGCTGCACTGAATCCTACAGGCAGCAGCCTTATTCTTCATCATGGTCTTCCCGGGCAAGACATGGGACTTAAGAGCCATGTTGCAACTGAAAAGAATTCAGGTCTCAGGCCCTTCCACTGAAACCTAAAAAATCGCATCCCTGAGTCTCATGGCTATTTTATCTTAAGCCTTCACCTTCTGAGGTTTAATTTTTGGCCACTTCTTAAAAGGCCCTCCCAGCTTATGGGAAGGGAAGCCAGGCAGCAAAAATATTTCCTAGACTTACACTGAAGTCTAACTTAAGGAGAAAATGCCTGATTATAAAAGTAGGTACGGATGATAGAGGCCAGAGTTGAAGAACGTTGGTTGATCAGAGACAATGACCTGATTACCCCACAGTTCGCTTTGGAAATCCTCTTAACACCTCCTGGCCAACTCCATGGGCTTTTTTTGAAAGTCTGTTCACCTTCCTGGGGTTTCAGTTCTATGTGCCCAGAAAGGGATATCTCTACAACAATGGGGGGGGTGTGGAAAACATTGGAGCATCAACGTGAGGTGTAGCATCACAATGAACGTAGGATAGAGTAGAATTTGAATAAAGGATTTTTGCTTTTATCTCTAGCTTTGGGATATTCTCGGTTAAAAATTAAAACAAAATGGTAAAGGAAGTTTGGAAAGGCTACATATTCTTTTTGAGAGTCACAATACATGTACGCTCTAAGGAGACCCACATTGTGGAGATGTGTTTAAGCTTATGCAAGTCAGCATTCTCCAAATGCTTAGGCGAGGGAACCACCCCCTCACCTGCTGCTCTATGGAACACTCTGGCATCCTGTGCCAAACTAAGAGGAAACCACTAGCTTCCAGACCAATATTCATTATATTTGTTGAACACCTCCCATCAACCAAGGGCTTATAATTCTTGTTATTCCAGGTAATTTAATCCTTATAAGAACCTTTGAGGCTTTTTATATTTATATTTTTTTATAGTTATGAAAATTGAGACAGAATAATCAATTAACTAGGTCATTTTGTAATTAACTTACCATTAGTTAATTGCTTAACTAGCAACTCTGGATTCAATTTATCTGACTTCAAAGCCTCCGTCTCTCACACTATTGTAGTTCTTCTGTTTTAAAATGTTATTGTCTAAGACACTGATATTTGATGGAGAGATGTCTAGTTTCTTGAATAAAAATCAGTTCTTGGCGCGCCTGTGTGACTCAGTAGGTTAAGTGTCCAACTTTAGCTCAGGTCATGACCTCGTGGTTCATGAGTTTGAGCCCCACAGCTCAGAGCCTGATGCCTGCTTCGGATTCTGTGTCTCCCTCTCTCTCCGGCCCTCCTCCGCTTAGGCTATGTCTCTCAAATAATAAACATTAAAAATTAAAAAAGAATCAGTTCTTCATCAGATTTATTTCTAATGAAATCATATATACTAAGCTACATACTCAAGTCAAGGGGCTGGGTCCCTTTCTGAGGCCAAGCAGACTCAGCCCTGAAACCTGGGGGCCCAGAAGTGAGTGTCAAGCAGAAAGCATTCTGTCTCTGCCAACTATCTCCCAGTTTCTCGCATTCTCAGGTTCCACTTTAGAACTCATTTGCTACTCAATCACGGCCAAGCAGCGAGACTTCTTGTCCAGGGCCACTGGCGCTATTTATGCACAATAAATAGAAAGAAAGGTGACAATATTGACAGTACGGGTCAAGGTGGAACACTTCACCCTTTCTGCAGGGAGATAGTTTCATTTTTTTCTAAGCTTGAAACATGCATGGCTCACCTACATCTTGCAATCAGAAACAGATTTGGTTCCTATAAGAGAATTAAACGGCTCTGTTTGGAAAACGAGTACTGCCCAACTTTGACATGATAGATTTCCTTCTCCCTCCAACAAAAGATTGCCTCGACTGGGCAGCAAGTGAGAGTCATTAAGGCTGGGAACTTCATCCCTTCCCCCCCCCCGGCTAACTGACCTATCATAGATTATCTAAAGTCCTTTTAACTTATATAAAACAGAAGTAACCCAAATAACTCTACCTAGTAAATCGTAGTATAATACATGTAGATGGGAGATTATGGTAAAGTAGTCGGTTTTCAGGATTGACCAATCAGGGTTTTAGTTAACTAAACATCCTCAGAGTAGGCTTATTAAACTAGGAAGTTGGATAATCTGAGATAAAAATAACTTGCTAAATTTACTACATATCAAAGATGGAAGTGCCTCATTAACAATGTTGTTAATGGTAAACTGAGATCCATTGATCCTCATAGTAGCCAAGGGCTTGGGCAGACTAGCCGACCAAGCCTGGCTTCCTAATGTGTGAAGACAACTAGGTTAGCGGCTCCCAGTGCCAAGAGCTACCTTCACGCAGGGCCGAAGAACACTGGGGTCCCTGTGTGAATGTAGGCTCTATGGTCCTGAGGACAAGGTGTTGGGGGGCCCTACGCTGCTGACCTTGACGGACTGTTTTGAAGTTGAAGGTCTGGAAGCCACCTGTCAATGCAGAAGAGTCAATGACGTCCACGCCATAGTCACTCTGGCTCCGTCTATAAAGGGTGACGCCAATGACCAGGACTGCAACGGCCACCACAGCAGCGCCCAAGCCCGAGTACAAAGCAATGTCGCTGGCATTCTCAATGCCTGAAAGACACAAGAGAAATCCTAAATGGCCAACATGGGCACAGAGCCAAAGAACCACCCTGGGATACAAAATGAAATGCTATTGGATTTTTGGAGCTACTGTTCAGAGAAAATGACATATGCAGCTAGCCATAAGTTATACTCTCTTTCACACATAATCATGTTTCTAAAATACCCTGTATAAATCAGAGGGATGCTAGTCAAATATCTTGACTGCGTTAAGGCAGCTTACCACATAATAAAATCTTAAAGAGAATCAATTTTGCAAAGAATGTAATATTTTTCAAGTAAAAACAGACACATCCTTAATTTACTTGGTGTAGGAAGTCATATTTACCTGCAAAGTATTTTTTTTGCATCTTACTTTTATTTGAGGGAGGACATGAGTTCCACATACAATGACAAAATATGGGTGAACTGCTCTGCTTATATATGACGTGGGGCACATGCATTCACAGAGAGTGGGCTAGGGTGAGAAGGTCAGACACAGTCTAGGAGTCAAGAGAGAGAAGACCAGAGCTCACAAATAGGCATGTTTAGCTTTGGCACAAATCATTCCGTTTCAGAGAACATCGACAACATCAGGTTAGGATATTTACAATCATCATGAGAGAATTTCTGTTGTGAGATATGGAGGTTTTGGTCCTAGGTGCTCCGATGTCCATGGTCAATGTTTTCTAGCACATTTAAATGCTAGACTTAACACATTTTTGCGAAAGAGGACTGGTCTCTAAAAGGGCACATGCTGTTTCTCCCATACCTCTCCTACTCCATCCTATTGAATGCATAGGCAAAGCAAAAATAAAAGCGTTAGTTTGAATTGAGAATGTGGGTGTCTCCCCAACCCCCAAGATAGGTTGTAGCTGTTTCCCAACTCGTTTGCTAGTTGTACTTTGGGTGTGGTTCGTTCCTGAAGACATTCCTCATGGCTCCTGCAGTTCAGTATGAGATTTATCCAAGACCACACAACCCTAAAAGAGGCATAATCTTGGAAAGTATGCGGAAAGAGAAGGTGGCAAGTGCTAACTATGTAATTCATCTCCTTACAGATTATGGGGTGAGTACACATAATGGGTCCAGAAGTAATTGCTCTGTCACCCTGAATTGGGTTGAGAGGCTAAAATAGAGCTATCATCTATTCACCTGGTAATTGCATGGTGGTTACTATGCATTCACTGCAGCCTAATACAGTACTTATGTTATCAAATGAGTACTACTAACCACACAAGTAAAATGAATTTATTTTCAACAAAGTTAGTAGACTGTAAAATAAGGCGCCTCCAAATTAAAGAGTGAACAAGGAAATCAAGCAGAACGAGTTTAGCCCTAGGGCAGTAAACACATACAAATAATTCACAAGGGAGCAAAGCCATCCAAAAGAACCGTATCTGAAAGGTTAGAGGACCGTAAGACATTTTCAAGAACCACAGCGGTCTAGGAGGTATTGAGAAACAGGGTATGACTTAGGTCTTAGTTCCAATGTCATGATGGTCTCAATGACAGAGGCATGTGTGGGGTCTGCTCTGGCCACCAGAGCCATGCGCATGGTGACTAGCAACAGCCCCAAAGTTCCAGCGTCTGCCTGTGTCACACAGGAAAAGGGAACGGCAGCTAGGTTCTCATTGATGTCCCCCCCCCCCCTTTACCCAGTTAAGTTCCTTGGAGGGGGTCGTTGCACTCAGAGCAGAGAGAAGACACAACACCATAGAGGCAGCAAGCCAGGGTCCCGGGAGTAGGGAGAGAACTTTGGATTGAGGCCAATTAGCCTTCTGTCTGCTTCCCACCAGTTCCTCGGGCACCACTGATGGATGCCACTATCATTTTAAAAGGTGTATCTGGGGAGAACACACCTGCCTAGAAACTGAGCATATACAGAGAAATAGGCTGGCAGGGTACTGAGTGCAGCTGCTGAGTTGGCAAAGTAGAGCCAACGCCACCTTTAGCTTCACAGATACTAAAAATAGGCAGGAGCAGAGGCCAGGAAGATGACTGGGCAAAATACTTCTGCTGGAAATGGACATTCCCAGACATGAACATCCTGAGCTGAAACAGTAGTGGGAACCAGTTGTGCGAATTCTTTTGTATTTCTATCTTCTATGTTTCCACCCGCCTGCTACCCACACACCCATCATCTCCCTTCTCTCAGATACAAACCCTGTTTTTAGGAAAGGACCCTGCATATGCCTTCAGACTGAGATTTAAACATTTGATACAGTTCAATGCATTTCCCAGGAATATCTGCCAAATCTATTTGACTTATGAGAAGGAAATACTGAATTACAGAATTGAAAAAAATGAGTATGGGGACTTTGGGGCTGGGGGTGATGAGAGAAAAGGGAGAGACTTGTATGGAGAGCACACCCTGGCACTTGGTGGGACAGTCTAATCTAAAAGCCAGAAGTCAATCAACTCCTTCAGGAAGATAAGCAAAGTGGTGTTTACTTTACAAGAACAATCTGTCTAGGGAATTAAAACCTTCAGAATCTAATAATTTCATTTATTCCACAAACATTTGTTGAGGGCCAACCATGCAATAGAAATGAGGGTGCACGGAGGAATTAACATATTCTTAGCTGTTTCTTGTCTAACGGTGGTAAAAGACATGACAGCGGTGAGATCCTACTGGGAGACACAAATACTCGAAGCCACATGTGTGTTTCTCAAGAGTTTCAATCAGACATCCTTACTGACAGCTCAAGCCCTTCCAAAGCTGGACCACAGTGCTTCTTTCTTCTTTCTCTCTCTCTCTTTTTTTCTCCTCTTTAAAATTTTTTTTAATGTTTATTTATTTTTGAGGAAGAGAACAAGCAGGAGAGGGGCAGAGACAGGAGGAGACACAGAATCTGAAGCAGGCTCCAGGCTCTGAGCTGTCAGCACAAAGCCTGAAGTGGGGCTTGAACTCACAGATTGTGAGATCATGACCTGAGCCAAAGTCGGACACTTAACCGACTCAGTCACCCCGGTGCCACTTTGTTCTTCTATCTCCTTGTTTTTACTTCACCTCCTTCCTTTCTTTCTCTCTTCTGCCTACTCTTTTCTAATCCATCCTTCAGGAAACCAGAGTGGTTTTCCCTGTAATGATTTCTGAGTGCTTAGAAACTTAATCAGTTCACGTTTCTTGTGTGTTTAGGACTGGCTCCAGAACAGTCTCAGGTTTTGTCCCATATTTTCCACTACCATTTCCTGGGAGAAGGGAGGAAGCTGGGTGTAAGCGTATCTGTGAGCACGCAGGCACATGGGGAATGCTGCTGCATAATCACTGCATACATGTGTGCCGGCAGTCATCACTTGTTCAGACATTAGAAGCCACCACTGGTCCTTCCCATGGGGGTCATTCCCAGGATATGACCACGTGATGCAGGCACTACCCAGGCTCTGAAGGCTTTCTTTGTGTCCATTCCATTGCTCATGCTCCCCTTTACAGCCTAAATTCAACTGTAATTTACCTACAGGTGGATGCCTGCTAGTGAATGGCACTGTATGACAGGCCATTGTAAAATAACCCTCTGTCTCATGCTGGCTCAAGGTCCCCCACCTTCAAGAAAGCAACCCTGTCCAGGGGTACCCAGGTGGCTTGGTCAGTTAAGCATACAACTCTTGATTTCAGCTCAGTCCATGATTTCTGCACTATTAGTGCAGAGCCTGCTTGGGATTCTCTCTCTCTCTCTCTCTCTCTCTCTCTCTCTCTCTCTCTCTCTCTCTCCCTCTTTCTCTGTTCCTCCTCCACTTGTGCTCTCTCTCTCAAATAAATAAACAAAAAGAAACAGAAGAAAAGAAAAGTAACCCCTTTCTGGCCAATCCAGCCAACCCTTCCCAACCATGATCTTCTAAACTCCCAGATCACTTAGGGTTCCTAGAACTCATTTTGGATCATACTTTTTATTATTTAATTATCTGAATGCCAATGCATTCTTCTTAACTGCTTTAAACGCCTCAAAAGCAGTAATATCTCTATAATTTCCCACAGAAATCAATACAGCATTGCAACTATTTATGATTGCTTGCCTGGTCTCCCAACTGTGGGAAGAGAAGTATTAAAAAAAAAAAATCACAGTCTGTGGTTAATTACAGAACTCTTGATGCAAGGACTCCCTTTATGTTAACACACATATATGTTTATATCTGTCCGCTTGCGCCCATATACATGTATTGCTGGTCTGTTTTCTTGAAGTGATTTTGAACAAAAGCACTGATACCCCGTGACTGATAATGCTATTCTGCTTTCTGTGGGCACAGGATACTTTTCTCTTTGTTTCACAGACGAAGCTTTACAGATCAATGTATTATTGATGTCTTTTCTGTGTTTTCATGCCCATTTTCTTGAACCAAGAGTCATAACAGCTCTAGGCAAAGCATGGAAGAACCCAACATGTGGTACAAACAAACAAACAAAAAACTGTTGCATAAAATCTCCAGCTTAAATTCCACCTCTATACTACAATACGCTTGAGGTCCATGCAAAAAAGTAGCTACCTTTTTTGTAGGAAATGGATGATTAAGTCTTTGGTGTTGTAATTTAAGGAAAGGTATTAAGCAGGCTGTGTTGTAGCTTATGAACAAGTAATATATTGTATCATGTATCTTGAATGTATCATAGATAAGCTGCTATATAACGATTACCACTTCAGATAGCTGTGAAATTAGGTGATTAGCTAGTTGTTACTTAACCTTCTAATTTCTGTATAAGTCTAATTACATGAAACAGAAGTTGGTGTTTTGATTTTTTACTTTGCTTTTCTGTTTGGAGTGTCACTGTAACTACTGCATTGTAAATGATGGAAAAGAATTGCATATGTTAAAAAAATATGAAACTTTATAAAGTAAAAAAAATAAAATAAAATTTCAAAAAAAAAAATCTCCAGCTTAGGGAAAACAAAACAAAACAAAACAAAACAGAGCTGACTGAGAAATTTCCTGTATTCCAAATTACTCGGGAGCTACTGAGGAATACGTTCACTGCTGGAAGGAGTGTGCGTATCTGCAGAGGAAGGCTACGAAGATTAATAGAGCTCTAGAAATTAGGGCCCCGGAGAGGAAATGTTTATGGGTTCACTTGGCCCGGAGAAGGGAGAGCTGTAAAGTGACTGGAGGTGATCTTTAATGCAGAGAGGGTTGTCACGAGAGGAGGGCAGGTCTACGGTAGGAACTCAATAACCCTTTTTTTATGATGACGCTAGTAACCAACTCTTTGCCGTCTATAACAAGGATTGAAAAGGAGGATGTGGCCTTTTATTACAGCAACTGGGACTCTGGTTAGATATTAAAATGACCTTTTCTACAACGAGGGTTGTTAAAAAAACCAGCATGCTATAGTTCTGAGTGAGACTGTGAAACTTGCTTTCAGAAAGTCTCTCTTAAAAAAAAATGTATGACATTACCATAGTCTGTAGTCATTTTCTTTATTTTTGATCAAAGCTGGTGAGATGGACGAAACGGCCTTTCAAAACTTTGAACTTCATAGTGCAAGGGACAGGAATCAACACGTTCAATATCTTTATGAACTGTCATCACGCTGAGTTGTTGAAAGGAACCAATGTCCCCAAAGAACTAAATACCAGGGCTGTTTACTGGGTTTCCCTTTCTCTCTCCACATGATTCCCATCAGAAGGACTGATTCCTGCCACCAATTAATGGGAATATAACTCAAGTCTCATGAGGTTAACTATATATCAGATTGTAATCTATTTTATAGGATTAGATAGCTCCAGAAAATTAATAAAGGAGTACAGCAAATGCCTTTCTAACACAGACTATTCTATCTCCTGTTACATACTGCAGAATGGCCATTGCTACCACTTCAGGAGGAAAACCAATAACTTGAATGGACATATGCTAGAGACAGTGAATTACTAAGGAATCCATACAATCAAAATTCACGGAGAGGCCTGAGAAGGGCAAAACAAATGGAAAACTCAGGAAGCCTTTGCTGTGCTGAGCTCCCATAGAAGGCCGGCACCTAATGGCCTCAGGACCTGCGCCTGGCCCCTTGCAAGGGCAGTGCTGGGGCTACAGTGTCATGTGCCAAAATATTTAATTAGATGCTGAAATACGATATAACAGAAGATACTGTTTTTACTTGCTGTCATTGAGAAGCAACTGTTTTTAATAACACAGCCAAAAATAGCTTTTGGATGGTCAGCCATGGCCGACCGTGGTGAATAATTCCAATTATATTTGCACTGCTTGGGGTCTTACAACTCCTTCACCAGCCAACACCTCAGGTTTTCTGAACTGTCAAAAACATCATTATTGTTGTTGGGGTGACTGTTGACTTACTATTGAAATGCAGGACAAAAGTAGCAAATTCTTAAATAGTGCTTACTACGTGCCAGGCGCTGTTCTAGTTCCATGGCAGCCCTCCTCACTTGCCCTTCTTTCTAGCTGACTGGAGGCTGTCCTCTGTGAGCTCGCTTCCCTACAACTCAAAATTTCTCTGCTCCTTCACAAATGTTTCATTCCTTTTCCTCTGTTCCCCGAAGAGTTTCTCCTCTTCTTGTCGAGCCAGCTCTGATCCCGCCCTCTCCTGCCTTCACAGGGACCTGGCCTCATTCATTATTCCCTTTTGGTCTTACATCTTCAAACTTTTCCTCTGCACCTGAGCCTTGCCCTTCGCCTCCAAACACAGTCTGGTCTTCTTAATCACATCTCCCCAAATCATTCCCCCAACTTCCTCTCAGATAAACTTCTCAAAAATGCAGGGTCTTCCCTACACCCGTGTTCTTAGCTCTTCGTTTAAAAGAACTCAAAGCATTGGTTTTTGACACTCAACATTTCTTAATATGTGTTTTCTTAATACATAACTTCCATAACCAGTTAACTGCTGTCCCTGTTAAAAGAATAAATGAGGGGTGCCCAGGTGGGTCAGTCAGCGAAGCATCCGACTTCAGCTCAGGTCATGATCTTGCAGTTCATGAGTTCAAGCCCTGCGCTGAGCTCTGTGCTGACAGCTCTGAGCATGGAGCCTGCTTCAGATTCTGTGTCTCCTCTCTCTGCCCTTCCCTCATGCTCTCTTTCTCTCTCTCTCTCTCTTAAAAATAAACATTTAGAAAAAATATATAAATAAATGAAGTAAATGTATACGATGAGGAAATGTTTAGTAAGTATAAAAAGGGACACTATTCAAGGAGAAAATACATCCTCCAGCTACCCTTTCTTCAGAAGTAATCACTCTTGACCTTTTGGGGGGGAAAAAAGTAAATATCCTTCATTTTTTAACCCTAAAGGCTCCGTATTATATTTCCTTTACTGTACTTTTTTTTTTTTTACATACAGTACCTTGTAGGTCTTTTCTATCAGAACCTATAGACTGATTTCATGTTTTTTTTATATTTGCCTGGCCTGTTGCCAGGCTGTATGATAACTTAATTAGTTCAGTATTTCTATGTCCTTTGATCGTTCTCTTACCCTTTACAGTCTGCCTTTCTCCCAAATTACTATTCCTCCTTGACGGCTGTTTATAACTACTGCATCAACAGTAATGTTCTTTGTCTTATTCCTTTCCACTACTCTGTAGCAGTAGATGAGCCAAGCCAACCCTACTTTTAGAGAGGGGGGAAAAAAAGCCCCTTAAACGTGATTCACCTCCCTACTTTCTTATTGTTTAGTAACTACCCTTCATTCTCAAAGTTCTATAAACAGACTTCAAAACCCAGTTCTTGGCCCATTTCCTGTCTCCTTGCCAAAATGATAGGATAACTGCTCACAGACAGTGCTATTTCCTTGATGCCTAACACTCTCTGTTGGAGATGTCTTGCCCTGCCTCCTGCATGCAACCTTATCCCGTATCTCCTTCCTGCTCAGTGGACAAAAGCGCCTGCATGTCTTGCTAACATCTCAAATTGGTCATCTGACTTATGGATTTGTCATTCTTATCTCTTCCAATATTTTCTTCTCTTGAATTACCTTTTTCAGGTAATGTGACACCATGAGTGAGACTGGAGAGTCATCTTTCATTCTGTCCCCATTGATTCTTCCCCAAACCACTCACATGCCTTACTTGTTACCTCTCCAGTGGCTCTCACATCTCAATTTCAACAGGAGACACCCTACTTGATGCTCACATTGTACAGTCTCCTCTTACCTAGTATACAGTCCTGGTTGCTCAGAGCCATTTTACACTGGATTTCTCTCCCTAAACACAGTTCTGGTACTGACGCTTCAACACCTTTAAACGACTCTCTAGTATGAAGTGATTCCACTCTAAAAGAGACTTATCTTACGGTGCAAGACACTTTATGCTCTACATCATCCCTTTTTCAACAGGTTTTGCCCATTTCTCATCCATCTGGACCCTACTCTCTGGCCAAGTCTGATTACTTATTTTTTCAAGTAGACTTTGTACTTCATGCACCTTTTTTTTGTTTGTTTGTTTGTTCAGAGTTTTTGCTCCTACTGAAAGTCTCTCCCCTCCAATATCTCTATCAGTTTTAACCATTCTTCCAAGATTGGCAATAAAGGAACTTATTTTATAAAATGTTTCTTGATATGTACATTCCTCTTTTTGAGCAAAGTTGCCCGATTTAGCAAATAAAGATGTGACACAGTTAAACTTGAATTTCGGATCAACAATGAATGATTTTAGTCTTTCCCATGCAATATCTAGATACGCTCAGGCTGAAAATTTACATGGAATTAAAATTTAACTAGGGGTCCTCTCTTTTATCTGGTAACTCTTCCTGTGGCTACAAAGATTCTGTGCTTTTTCCCATCAGATAGGAAGACCAAGTTAAGGTAGGAGTTAGAGTAAAGAAAAGAATAGGATTTGAACTCCAGTTCTTGAGAAAGTGACTTCACTTTAATTTCCATATACTAACAACAGAAGCCACAAACTCTATCAACTTTGAAAATGCAGACAGGTGGAAAGATGAAGCCTATAAATTCACATTTTAACAAGGAACCTGGGTTATTCTGATGCTGAAGAACATATTGGTCTACCAGCTATTTTGCTGTTTCTGGATAGTTCTGAGGTACATGATGAACAAAATCCTATCATATTCATTAAGGGCAGAGTCAACACATCATTGAAAATGGTAGTAAGTCATGTTAGTGAGAAAGAATAAAATCTGGCCATTCATAGCAATGTGGACGGAACTCGAGGGTGTCATGCTGAGCAAAATAAGTCAGGCAGAAAGGGACAGAGACCATCTTTTCACTCATAAGTGGAACAGGAGAAACCTAACAGAGGACTATGGGGTAGGGGAGGAAGATAAACCATGAGAGACTCTTGAATACTGAAAACAAACGGAGGGCTGATGGGGGAGGGGGAGACAGGAAGGGAGGTGATGGGCATGGAGGGCACTTGTGGGGATGAGCAAACCAACCTGACAATAAACTATAAAAGAAAGAAAAAGAAAATGGTAGTAAGAAAAGGCACACGCTTATGATAGGATGAAAACTGGATAATAAAAACATCAAAGGTGGTAAGAAAATGACAAATGGTGCCTATATAGATGGGTTGGATTGATTCACAGGAGGGATGATCCTGAAGGACAAGTAAGTCATGCAGTTTGCAAAATGTACTGTATTTATGTAATAGAGAATAATTAGCAGGAGATGGAAGTAAAATGATGGTGAGGGTGGGAGAGGGGGAGAGGTTTTAAAGTGTGGCTAGAAGATCAGCATTGACGCCAGTAGCCTAATGTTTACAAGTCTGTTGAGGATGTAAAGGTATGTCCCAAAGTCACAGACAGTTCTATGGGATCAAGGCACTATTCAAGTCCTCACAGCTTGAAAGAACAATGTCCAATTGTACTTTGGACCACACATCTTCTGAGGTATTCCCTAACCCTGTGAAGATCACAAAGGATGTGGATTCCCAGGCTCCACGTTATTCCACTTTGGATGAAACCAGTATAGTTTTGGAAAACATGTAGAATGGAATGGGTGTTAGTGAGAAAAGTATACTTAGTTTTTAGACTTCAAGGACACATTTGGGCCATTCTTTGATGGACGTGAGTCTGGGAAGTAATACCTTTTAGGCTTTAACTTCCTATCTAGTACAGAACAAAGAATTATTCAAGATTATTTCCTTACTTTCCCTTTTCTCAAGTCATTTATCATCCTCTACCTTGTATTGAAGTTGTAGAGAAGAAACATTAAATTTTTCCCCTCACATTTCACTGGGACAAGACTATTTATATAGAACTGCATAATAAATTGCTAGCATATGAATGAGTAAAAATAAGTATTTGGAAGCAAAGACTTTATTTTTGCTTTATCGATAAAAGGCCCAGTGAGGAGTTTTCAGGAGGATGTAAGGCATGAACTCAAGTGTTTTTTGAACATCTAATACATACTATACATACTAGGCCAGTGGTGAATGCTGCAGGTCAAAGAGTAAATAAGATTCTGCACTGTCTAGCTATAGGCAGAGATGATGTCCATAAGAAAGGAAATTCAGACCAGTATAAGGGCAATGAAAATAGAGCACAGAATTGGGTAAGTTCTTTGATACTGGGTAAATTTCAGAAGTAACCAATGAGACTTGGTGGGTAAAGGCCTTGCAGAGGAAATAAAATGCAAGCTGAAATTGGAAGGAAGAGTGAGTCTAACAAGGATATGGTGGAGAAAACGAGTTTTCAGGGAGGAGTAACAATGTATAAGTAACAGGTACTATATACCAAAATGGGCAGAAGTTATTCAGAAAGCTCAGAAGTTTTTTTGACTGAAAAATACAGGAAGTAGTGAGCAGACAGCACGGAATTTACCTCATGATTAAGCTGACTGAGAGAAGCTGATAGGATTAAGAAAAGAACACTGAGATCAGATCATATACATATTCAGTACCTTGGACTTTATTTTATAAATAATGGTGAGCAATTGAAGAGCTATTCTTTTTTTTTTTAAGTTTATCTTTTAAATTTATTTTGAGAGAGAGACAGAGAGCAAGCAGAAGAGGGGAAGCGAGAGAGGAAGACAAAACCCCATGCTGCCTCCGCACTGTCAGCGGAGAGCCCAATGTGTGCTGGAGCTCAGGAACTGTGAGATCATGACCTGAGCCGAAGTCAAGAGTTGGACACTTAACCCACTGAGCCACCCACGTGCCCCAAGGAACTGAAGAGCTTTAAACACTGCAGGTGGTGTGACCAGAATTCATGTTTAGAAAGATCAGATAAATTGATGCGGGGCAAGACTGGATAGAGGGAGGCAACTGTAGAAATCCTGATTAGGAATGAAGATGGCTACACTTTTAAAATTTTCTTCTGGGACACCATTTTCTTTTCATTTTTCTCTTATGATGCTGCCTATAACTTTTCTGTCTTCTCTGTGGTGACTTCTGACCTCCTCTACATCTAAATGTTGATGCCCTTCAGGGCTCAGTTCTCCGCTTTCTTCCCTTTTCTATGCACCCTCATTATCCGGGGATCTCTTTCAACCTAATGGCTTTAAATATCATCTGGACACTGACAAGCCCCAGATTTATGTCACCAGCCAGGACTCTCCTCTGACCTCCAGACTCATATATTCCACTGCCTGCTCAACCTCTCCATTTAGATGTTTAATAGGTATCTCAAAGTTAGCGCTAGCAACACTGAACTCTTGATCCTCCCTCTAGATTTGCTATACCCCATTCTCTCCGTATCAGTAATGGCAACTCTATCTTTCTAGCTGCAAAGCCAAACTTTGGAAATCATGCCTGAAACCTTTCTTTCTCTCATGCTGAATATCCAATCCATTAGCAAATCCTTTCTGCCTTCAATAGGTATGCAAATATTACTCATTTTTACAATGTCTTAGGCCCTGTATCTATCCCAAGCCGCCTAGGTATTGTAATAACCTAGATTACTCTTACAGATTACTGTTACAATCTTACAAATTACTGTACAATTATAGATCACTATAACAGGTCTTGCTTCCGATCTGTTCCCCTATATATGTATACTCAGTACAACAGGTAGAGTTTATCCCTGAAAATATTAAGTCATGTCACTATGACAAAAAACACTCCATGGCTTCCCATCTCGTTCAGAGTCAAGGTCAAAGTCATGACAATGGCCTATCATACATGTGGTGGTTTCCCCTCTCATCCCACTTCTCTGATCTTAGCTGATAAAACCCTTTTCTTTGCCACTCTGCTCCAGGTGTCCTGCCTCTGTCCCTCAGACACTCCAAGAATGTCCCCATCTCATAGCCTTTCCGTCTGGGGTTCCCTATGTTTGGACTGCTCTTGTCACAGACATCCTGGATGTTTGTTTCCTTTAATTTTTTAGGTCTCTTCTTCTTCTTTTTTTAAGTTCATTTATTTTGAAAGAGAGAGAAAGAGAGCTCATGAGCAGGGTAGAGGCAGAGAGAGAGAGGAGAGAGAGATAATCCCAAGAAGGTTCTGGCTGTCCGCGAGAAGCCAGACATGGGGTTTGATCTCACAAACCGTGAGATTGTGACCTGAGCCAAAACGAAGAGTCAGATGCTTACCCAACCCACCCCTTCCCATCTCTTCTTAACTCCAATTTTAATACAAAGATCTGCTCTGAACACCTTCTATCAAAAAAGCAATGTTCCCTTCAACCCTGTCTGAGCACCTTACCTTGCTTTATTTCTCTTCACAACACTGACCATCAGTACTGGTTTGTTTACATACATCCATCTCCACTCAAACCATATCCACTGTGGAAGCGGAAACGGTTTATGTTCCTCTCAGGGTGGCTTTTGCATGGTAAGGGTAACTGTTTCCTATTGCACGGTAATTACTCAGTCAACCGCTGTTGAGTGATAGGAGGGATGGATATGGCAGCCTGAAAACAGAGTCCGTGATGAAAATGAGCTTTGTTTGGATGGACTAACAGTCAGACTGTAATGACTTATTGAGTAATGAGCAGGAGAAAGGAGGGGAAAAGGAGTCTCGGAGGCTGCCCAAGTTTCACGCATGGACAAAGTGAGTTGATGGTGTAGTACTGAACGAACTAGAGAAGGTGGGAAGCAGGACTGGATTAAGAACAGGGGCAGAGAAGGAGAAACTCAGTTTTGAAACAGTTAAGATTCAAGTAATCGGGAGACACTCCTCTGGAGCCATCCTGGAGGCCGCTGACTCTGCAATTCACTGGATTTGTGCTTAGCGTGCACTGATACTAGGTGCAAAACAACGCTATGGAACAGAGATGAAGAGAAAACTGTGTGTGTGGTCCTGGGTTATTTCTTTAGGGGATCCAGAAATCCTTTTCATCTCTAAGGTAAACGTGCTGAATGAGTCACTCAGGAACCCACTGCCTTTCGGAAAGCCACAGCCCAAAGCCTCCAAGGAGCCCCATTGTCTGAACGCCATCGTTTTTCAGTGTAACTCTGGGGGTGCGTGTTTGCCATTCAGAACCCAATATATTTTACTGCACCTCCTGACACTGTTACACAACATTTATTGAAAGCACATTTGATGGTAATGAAGTTTCTATTAACTATGATTAAATCTCATAAAGCACCTGAAGATAATTTAAGATGTGCAGAAGCAGAAAATGAAACATTCGGTTTAGTACATTAGGAAACATAATTGATTAAATTATCTCATTTACAATAAGTGCTTTCATGAGCTATGCGGCGCACATATTTTCCCCAGTTTGTCATTATGACTTGCCAAGAGACATCTTAAGACTTCACTTTCTCTTTACACCTCCCTGCAACCCGAAGCTCGCTCCGCGGCCCACCCGCTCACGGAGGACTGACTGCGTGCGGGGCTCTGAGTAATGTTTTCTACCCACCAGGCCTTGTGGAGAATCATGTGTACAGCTATATATAGGAACAGGTTGTTTCTCAATTATCTTCATAATTGACTTTGATTTTGCATCAGTGATGATTCATGTCGTCTTAAACTAAGCCCCTCTTTCACTGAACAACTGCAGCCCGAATTTGTATAATGCACTCCTAACCATGCATGTTACAGACCCCGGCTGGATTCCTCTGGGAGCCTTCTGCAATCACATTGATTCTGTTAAGGTTTTATTTTTAGGAAATCACAAATTAAAACAGTTTAAGCGATTCCGTGGCAGTATCCAGCAATTAAGCATGGTGTTCATGAGCGAGAACCCCAAGCAAAAACTAATTCAGGAGTCCCTGAGGACTAGAAATAGCTAGTGTGGGGTTTATGGCTGGAAGTACAGATGTAACCAAATTAGAATGGCACAGGACTCACAAACTAAGCATGAAATTAATTTAAAAATAAAAACAAACCACATTTCTAAGGAACTTTCACGGTGGCTACCACATAAACACCCATGAACTTGCTGGTGCTACACGTGAGGAACAGCAGATGGCTTGGCTAGGTCACCAGCAGGCAGCTCGGAGTGTATTTATTCCAGCTCTCGCCCCAAGGTCTTGACAGAGGCAAATGGCAGATATTCACTGACCTGACTGTTTCCTCTGGCCCTCAACATACACATGTACACATGTATACGCAACCAGGCTTCCCCACCTCCAACCTCCCTGAGTTTGAACTCAAGGGCAGGAAGTCAGGCATGCAGGAGGTCAGCGGACCACTAGCTAACTACCAAGAATGACTTTATGGGCAGTGAACCTCAAGGGCAAAAAAATAGTTAAGTTTGTTTTTGGTGTTCGGCAAAGTTCTCAGACTCCGCAGGTAAGGCTGCCTGAAGCAATGTAACAAGTATGAACATAATAGCTTTCTTGGATCTTTCTTCCTGTCTCCTGACCCCTGTCCTCAAAGCACCCATTTGCATCTAAGCTCACAAGAGGAATTTTTAATTCCTTCCAAGAAGTTAGCTAATAATAGCTATTAGCTCTCCCAAGCTATTTGAATTATAATACGCTAGGATTTAAAAGATCAGAAGTAATTCACTTTATATGAAAATGGGAGATACTGACCAGGACACCTTCTACAAGCTTGTAAACCAAATGGGGCAGTTCAGTAACTCTTGTATTGCTAAGAGCTGTGCTGCCGAGGCCCTTCTATCTCAAGGTTTCCCTAGGATGCTGTACACACTTCTGAGAGCATCAGAATCATGTGGGGAGCAAATGAAACTGTAGATTCTTAGGAGCATCCCTGCCCCGCCCTACCCCTCACTCCTTATACCAGGGATTCAAATTCATTTGTCCTATTCTGAGATGGGATGTCTTTAACCCCACCACACCCCAAATTCTGATGCTCATGGTTGCGGATCAACCCCTTGAGAAATATTTTTCTAAGATAGTTATTTATTCTCAACCAAAGCTGAGTTGAGTCAGGATCTTTTAAAAATAAGCATCCCTACCCTTATGTGTAGAATCTAAAAACAAAAGACATGGACAAATAAAACAGAAATAGACTCATAAATACAGAGAACAAGCTGGTGGTCGCCAGAGGGGCGGGGGAATGGGCGAAATAGGTGAAGTAGATAAGAGACACAAACTGCCAGTTATAAAATAAATAAGTCACAGGATTTAAAGTATAGCATAAAGGAATATCGTCAGTAATAGTGTCAGAACTATGTATGCTGATAGATGGCAACTAGACTTAATCGCAGTGATCATTTCCTGATGTACATAAACCTTGAATTACTATGTCATACACCCCAAAAATGAACATAATCAATTATATATATTTAAAGGAAAAGAAAAAAATCAAATATATTAACTATGCATTAAAGTTTTTAAATCCGAAACAAAAATATAGGGATTTTAACCCACCCCAATTCTGATTCCCTTGGTATTGGGGTACAGCCTGAGAATTAGGGTTTTAAAAAGGCCTCCAGTAGCTCTAAAGTTCAGCTATGACTACAAATTTTAGGGTCAAATGCCAAGATGCTAACCATTCTCACGGTGCTGTTCTGCCCCAATCTGCTGGATGCGTAAGATGGAGATAATGCAAAGGCCAGCCTCCCCAGGAAGCAAGCTTGCGGGCGGAGCGCTCAAACCTGCATGGACACCAACATTTTCAGTTTCTGCTGATGTCACTCTAATCTACCAAGTTGCCATGGATTTCATGGTTGAGCGTCAGGCGCCCCCCGCCTCCTGCTAGGTGCAGAGTCTTGGAGTCAGGCTCGGCTCCTGCCCAGGGCTGCTCTCATGAAAGCTTGTCCTGACAAATATTTATTAATTTTAATGCTATCAATCTGCTCAGCAATAAGAATCCTAGATGGCATTTGCAGAGAAATGGTCTTTGAGGCAGTCAGCATCAGAGGGGAGATTTACTCTTACTCTGAGAGAGGGATGTGTATATTTCCTTTCGATTTCAACCTCTGATATGTGACTCCAAACCCAAAGAGGAGGCGCCTTGAAAGCCCTGGATATCTTCCTACAACCTCCCGTTCTGTTCGGCTCCTAAACAAATACAACAGTAAGGCAGCAAATATGAGAATAAATTATATTCACAAGAGGAAAAATAACTTACTTTGGGGTTTTATTTCATGAAGAGGTTTTTTATCTAAAAGAAAGAAAGAGAAAAAGAGTTTCATTTAATAAATTTACATGGAGCAGATAGATTTCCTATATCACTTCATGTCCACCTCTATACAAGAAACACTTTCTCGGTTTTTGCAGACAATATGGATTATGTTGTCCATATTTTTCCTTTCCTTTCTAATTTCTTATTTTTCTCCTTTGCAATATTTTTCTAGGGTGATTGCTTCATTCTCTCTCTCTCTCTCTCTCTCTCTCTCTCTCTCTTTCTAATTTCCCCTCAGGCTTACTAGAGTTTCTCTCTGTTGCATTTGCTAGATTCTTATCAGCACTGAGCTGACAGCATGTTCCTTGTTTCTATACGGCCAGAAGACTGCTCAGGTAAGGAAGAGATGATGGAAAAATGAGCTGGTGAATACATATTTGAAGGGATCCTACATTGACTTAGCAGACACCAGAGCCTGGATTAAAAGGTCCAAACCATGCCATTTGTGCATTCCTGTTGAGTATGGGTGCATTATTATGAGCCTGTTGAAGGTCTGCTTTTAAGAAATCACTTTTTGGCTTCCTTTCTCTGTTATCTGTTACTATGTGTACGATCTCTCTTCATTACAGCGTCATTCTGTAATCACACTAGTGAGCAGGGCAGCAGGCACAGGAAGTAGACAGAGAAAAAAAACCCCATTTCAGGCCAGGCTTAGGTGAGGCCTTTTTATCATTTCTCCCCACTGCCCTCTAGCCATGCTCTCCTGCCCTGTGTGCCTCACTGCATAACCTTGTAAATCACCCAGAGACTTGGTGCCTGGGGCTAACTTTGCCTTGACTACTGTCTTTCTACTTCCCGGTCCCCATTCCTTGGCTGGCCCAGGTCAACACATCTCCACCATGACGCAGACACCTGAGAAGACTGTGCTTTGGTCACCATGTCAAGATTCCAGAAGACTTGCATGGGGTGACCCCCCCCCCATCAGTCTCCCTCTTTGGACTTAGATGGAACATGATCAGATAACAAGCTTGAGGCTTGTCACAGAATCACACTGTGGTAGGGGGACCGTGAGAGGTCACCTTGCAGGGTCCCTTTCCTCCACTGGCCTGAAGGCAAGCCAAGCGGGCGAGACACTGTCATTCTGGATTTCATTTTTCACAGAAACAAATCTAGCCCGGTTTATCCTGGAGAACTTCATAAATGCTATCTGACTGGACCATAACCCCTCCCAGGCAGACAGACCTCGCTATATTCTGAATCCTTCACCGGATATGTGTCTCCCCAACCTGCTCATGCACTTAATACCGATTTTGACAGAAAATGCTTGTGTGCTTTACTGAACACAGCTCTGATTTGTTACGGAAGTAGCTTTTCAACGTTGGAGGTCACACTCTTGCAAATGGACCACCATTTATTTTTCTCGTTATAAGGAGAAAGTTAACTGGCAAGGGATGATTTCCAGCAAATCTCTCTTTACATGAAAAATCTTCATAAAAGATAACTATTGGCTCAAAGGGATGTGATCACATTCAGATTTTTACACAGTCAGGTGTCTTTAGAAGAGACAATGCCTGCATCCCCCTCTCTGCACAGATTCAGGGCTGCTACTTTTCTTGAGAGCGGGCTGGTGCCTCCCCAAGTCCAGATGCTAATGTACCCAAGGAATAGACTCCAATGACTTTGGTGGTTTTAACCTGACTTCAGTTTTTGCTTATTGCATGCTCTCTGAAAGCATTTGGCATGGGCGCAGGATGCCGGCAGGCCAAGCCGAGACGTCTGGAAGTGATGCATTGCTAACACAACACACAGGGACATGCAGAACATCTGTTTAGGACTCTGGCTGAGTTTAACAGCATTTTCTTCCTTCTAAACCACAGGAACAAAGATTATGCTGGGTAGCAAAATGAAACTCCATTAAAAACAGGTGAGATACAGAACCACTCCTCAGAAAATAAATCAAATAACAGCCAGGCTGTTAAAAAACTGGAGTGGTAGAGTTCTTCCGGGTACAGCTCTAAAGGAAGAAAGAGCGAATGGGGCTATAAAAAGCCAGCCTGGGTGGCTCAGTCGGTTAAGCAAGCCACCAATTCCTGGTTTGGGCTCAGGTCATGATTTCACGGTTCATGAGTTCGAGCCCTGCGTCAGGTTCTGTGCTGACAGTGTAGAACCTGCTTGGGATTCTCTCCCTCTCTCTTCCTACCCCCCCCCCCCGCCACGGCTTGCTGTCTCTCAAAAAATTAAAAATGAAAAGCAGGGCAAACTAGTGTCATAAGAAATTCTCAGGTCACAAGGGATCACAAGGCAGGAAAGTGGGGTTATTTCCCCCTGTGACCCAGCTCTGATGTCGTTATTGGCACAGTGGAGTTAGTGCAGACTCTTATCATTAGAACAGGATTTCAATCCTGAATTGTTTTCATTCTGTGTGACCACAGTGTTCTCCACAGTAAAATGGGAATAACACCGTCCTTGAACATTGGTACGAAGATTAAACATGACAAATACAAAGCCAATACCTTAGGGCTAGCACATGATCCATATCCATAAATAATATAACTTCAACACATTATGAATAAAATCAACATTATCATTGGTTCAGAGTAAAACCATGACGCTGTGCCAGTACTGGGAGGCAAGTCAAAAGTTTGAATCAGAACAGGCAGTGGATTTCAGGAGGACTTGAAGGGAGTTAAGACACTTGTGTCCAGTCCTAGCCTCTGCTGTATGAAACTGAAGCACAAGTCAAAGCCTCAGTTTCCTGGTAGGAGAAAAGAAGGGCAATGACCAGAAGATATATCCCTGTGGGCTCCCTCGCTTTCACCCACTATAAATCTGCAGAAAACCACCAAAGGCATTCCATGTGGAATGATTTCCTAACGCAGAGTAACAGGATTCAAAGGGCCACTGCTCTGCTGTGGGATGTGTCATGCTACGGCCCCGTGGATCAGTGTGTGTTCTCTAATGGAAAAGTCCGGAAGCCTCTGGTGCCAAGAGAACTTCAGTACCCTGGCATCGAAACTGGTTTCTGCTGGCCTGTGTGAAATACCAGTACCTTGAAAACAAGCTGTTGTCATTAAACACTTTCCCCAGTTTGAAATATCTCATCAGAGATTATTCTACCATGAACTTGAGGGAGAGGGCTACCCATTCACCTCACTATCTTTTGAGAGAACTGCCCACCCCACACTCCATGTTCTTTTATTCTGTTTGCAAAATCTTTTTTTTTTTTTTTTTTTTTGCAGGGCCGTGCATCCCCTTGGCCTTGGTCAACCACATCCTCTCTGCTTTTGGCTTACCTCTCTCCAAGGCCATATTCTAATAACCTCTTAGTAAATGAATCCATTAGGGCCATGGTTCATAATGTTGGCTGCACATGAGAATCACCTGGGGAACTTTTTCAACAAATACCCATGCCTGGGCCCCAGGCCAAGACCTGACTAATTGGGATCTGTGTTTCTGTGATTAGTGAGTACACCACCACTTCTTGGCAATAAATCTGGGGCTCTATGTATCCATCTTCAATTAGTCTTGCCTCCCTAAATGACTCTCAGGTTGTGGCAGACACCTGGGCCAGGAAGGATCCCTCCTGTACCTTGCAGGCAGAGAAATAGAATTTTGAGCAAGTGGCAGCTGGATTGTAGTTTGGGAAAATCACTAATTCGCCTAGGGTCTAACTTATGTACTGAGAGGTACCTTCTTGGTAAATGAAAATTGTCATAATTCAGTCTTATACTGATTGTGTACATTTACAAGTTAAAAATGCAAAAGTATACTTTAAGTCATCATGTTTTTTTAAAAAATCCTTTTTAATATTTATGCAGTCACTACACAGTTTTTCCTACATATATTACATATATCATATATGTATGTATACAAAACATATATATGTGTATATATGATATATGTATGTACCAAAAAACCCCAACCAATAATTCCACACCAAAAGATAACCATTATTCATGTTAAGTTCTATATACAAAGTCTAGGCTTTTTTTCCCCTTAAGATTTAGGCATGCATATGTTTATACATATATATTTGTAGGAAACTACATACGATCAATATTAATTGGTCATTTTTGCCTAGAAAGACATGGAATTGTCTTTTATATATTGTTTTGCAATCTGCCTTTGTGCCGTGTGTGTATAGAAGGATACACATTTATGTACAAGACAAAGTGAAAAAGGGAGGATAATCTATCTTATTATTTTTGGTAATGACTCATTTCTTTGCCATCTCTACTTTTCTTGCTTCCTTTGTTATAGGAGATGCTCCCAAAGCATTTCCATGGTATCCGTTGTTCTTAGAAGCTATTTATAGCTGCACCCCTACCTTCCCACCCACACCCTTATCCTTTCTCTTCTAGGAAACAAGTGTGGCCAGCTACATACAGCCCAGCCCATGTCCTAGGGTTGTAGAGAGAGCAGGCCCGAGGAGACACGGGACACGAGGAGAGATGGTTTCAACTCCAACTCTCAGACTGGGCAAGGGACCACTCCTCAAACCCTGTGAGTGAGTATGTGAAGTCAGTTCTATGCCTTTTAAAGACTACACAGGTATGTTTGATACCAGAGTCTATGTTCCTTTTTTTTTTTTTTAATTCAGGCACACAGCCTACTCAGTGTGACTAAATACCCACCAAGACAGTGAGCCCAGAAAGCAACTCCCCTCCAAGGAAGCAATTCCCATATGTCATTATAGTTAGTAATTTTTACCATTCTTTAATTTCACTAAACCAGTCATGTCCCATTTTTTGATCTCCAAAGACTACTTTTATTATTTCCTTCATAGACTCTATGCTTTAAAATCATTTTCACCCCTCTCCCTAAAAAAAGGATATGTGTTGACTGTCCATATTCTTTGTAATCTTAAAGTATTAAGAGCTGATTCTGAAGTTGGTAGAACAGTCAGTCTTCTTTTTTGCCCACTCTCTATTCTTTTATTCATTGGAATAATTCTCTGGCCTCAGCATGCAGGAAAGTCTACCATGATTCCACATTGCCTGCAAGTCATAGCCACCTGCTCTGCCTGCCTTTCCAGTCTTCTAAGGAACTTGTCCCATATCTCAAAAATGACTTAGTTTCCATGGCACCTCAACACAGATCCAGGCTCTAGTCTGACTGATCCCTGAATTCTCCAGGCTCACCTCAGTGCCGTTGCCCAGGGTTGCCTCCCATGGGATGCCCTTCTCCTTCCTACATAAAGATATCCTGTGTCCTAGGCATATCCCAGTTTCTGACTCCTTCATGAACTTTTTGGCGATGACTTGGTTCACAGAGATGTCTCACCTCTCTGGACAGATTATCTTATCTGTAGTCTCTACAGTACAATAACTGGGAGTGGGGGGAGTGCCTGGCTCGCTCAGTCAGTAGATCATGAGACTTGATCTCAGGGTCATGAGTTTGTCGACCTCATTGTGTGTAGGGGTTACTTAAAAAAATATACAACATCAATTTTGTGTTTGAATGAATTACTTCAGAACTGTTCATTTGATTTATTTTGTACTTTTGACTGTCAGTTATGGATCTCCAACATATAAATCATATTTAAATGATTAGCTCATGAATAACTGGCACAATAACCAGAGAATAATAGCAAGAGAAAAACAGAGGAACAATGAAATTACCAGTTATTTGCTTGATTATTTACTGATCGGTAGAAAAGGAGTTGCTATTATTGATTACCGATGTGTTTCATTCATTCCCGTTTCCCCTCTCTCTCAGAACTAGAAATAATTAAGGACCAATGTTATGCTCTCTGAATGCTATCCAAGGCTACAGGAAATCCCAGGGCCTGGCCGATCTGCCTTGTATCAGCTCTGGCAGATAATTAGATAAACACAAGGCCTGCTTTGCATTGGCAACACCACTGTGATTGAATATGTCAGACAGACCCCAAAGATGACAAGTGCGGATTCTATTCTCTTCTCTCGGTGCTGAACGCTCCTTTAGGTGGTAGAACCCACAGACACACCATGGCCAGCTCTTGTGGCCCTCAGACTCTTCCAATGATCAAAACCACACAAAACCCCAAAGAGCATGAAACCTATCCCACCTCCAGTGTTTCCTCTTTTTAGTTTTTAATTTCCGTATCATAGTTTCCTTTTTGTTCGCATTTCAAAGCTCCTGCTCAGAAATGACTCTTTAGAGAGCAGATCTACTCCACATGTCCTTCAGTTCTGGCTTCCTCACTCACCCCTCCCACCCTTGCCCCGGCACGTTAATTAGGGAAAGTCAGGGAGTTCCTACAACAGAAAGCTTATGGGTGTCGCTTCTCATGACAATGACCTTCCAGAATTGCCCCTCAGTCACGGCACATGATTGGTGTGCCCTCCTTTCATATCCTAGGTCTTTTTATAGGAATGTCCTTTGCATTTCATAAACTGAGACAAGTGTCTATAATGACCATGTTCATGAGGAACATTTGCATACTTCATTTTTGGGCTAAATCATTTGAATTTCTAGAATCCATACCATCTCTGTACAAAGTTCTATCCATTCTTTTGTGCCACTGCAAACACTTTTAAGTACAGGTCCACAAAGACTTTATCAGAAATTGGTCTCAAAGTGATAAAATGCAATGTTTCTAGCTCTGCTCCAAAGGAAGATGTCTATTAAACTCCTTTTTTTATCCAATAAATTAATTTGCCTTCATTCCCTCCCTTCCAACCACAATAGAAATACGTACACATTCAAATCTAAACAATGTAAGCTTAAGTAAGTCATTTATTGGCTAATGTCCAGAGGATTTCTTTCTTTACTTTAAGGTACGAGTTCTTTACACAAATTCTTTAAAAACAACTTTCCTCTTTCTCTCTCTCTCTCTCTCTCAAAAATAAATAAAACATTTAAAAAATAGGTGGGGGTACCTGGGTGGCACGGTTGGTTAAGCATCTGACTTCAGCTTAGGTCACGATCTCACAGTTTGTGCATTCGAGCTCCACACTGGGCTCTGTGCTGACAGCTCAGAGCCTGGAGCCTGCTTTGGATTCTGTGTCTCCCACTTTCTGCCCCTCCCTTGCTTTCTCTCTCTCTCTGTCTCTCAGAAATAAATAAAAAAAATTTTTTAAAAATATATAACAACTGGTCTGGGGTACCTGGCTGACTCAGCTGGTTAAACATCTGACTTCTGCTCAGGTCATGATCTCATGGTTTGTGAGTTGGAGCCTGCATCAGACTCTCTGCTGTCAGCACACAGCCTGCTTCAGATCCTGTGCCTCCCTTTCTCTCTACCCCTCCCCCACTTGCGCATGTGCTCTGTCTCTGTCTCTCTCAAAATAAACTTAAAAAAAAAAAAGAAAATCTAAGAAAAAAAAGTAACAGCCTTCTACAATGGACATGCTAGTCTTGACACAGGGTTATGGTGACTTCTGCTGTGTCCAGAATTGTCCCTTCTGTTGCTGGATCATAGGAAAGTCTGGGTAAAGAATGCGTAGGGATAGTGAGATTCAGGAGGGTGGGTATTATAATGACTGTTTACAACTGCTAAGAAAATAGACTGATATACAAAAGATATCAATCTCGCCTTTAAAAAATGACTTAAAGAGGGGCACCTGGCTGGCCCAGTTGGAAGAGCTTACAACTCTCGATCTGAGGGTTGTGAGTTCTAGCCTCATGCTGGGTGTAGAAATTACTTAAGGTAATAAAACTTGAAAGTTTTTTTTAATTGCTTAAAGAGAAATTGTGATGAACGCTTTGAACTTCTAGATTTTTTAAAGCTTCATCAGTCCCTATGCTGCCCATACATTTACTATCATTATAGATTGAGCTATTAGCACGTAGAGTCTATATCTGTGTTTTCTACCTATTCTCAGTCCCTAGAAGCGTAAATGGAATATAGTAGATACTTAATTAGTATTTGTTGAATACTTATCCATGTTTTTGTTGATTACAAAATCAGGGTCCATAAATTTCCTATAGTCTGTATAAGTTCCTAGGATAATATAGTTTCTCAAGGAAGGGATTGAAATGGAATTCTAGAGGCCTAATGTATGATTCATTTCCTAGGTCAGACTAGCATAGTTTTATGGGTTTTTTAATCTAAAAGTTGTACCTCCTCATGCTGCATTATTGTTTAAATGGTTAATTTTAGGTGTGGCCAAATTAAAATTGCTCCTCAAAACTGGCTTAAAAGCAAATATCTGAAAGCATTGACATATCAGAGGTATTATTTTCATAGTTTACATGTATACATATTAACTGTTATTCAAAATAACCTATAAAATATATATATGCATATACATATATAAGTAAACTACATTTAAGAAATAAAATAATAATTTCATAATTTTTTTAGAGGAATGAAATCTATAAATCATCCTGCCCAACCTGTTCTTTTTAATGTATATAAACAGACCAGGAACAGAATCTGGAGGCATTTGCTCAAGGTCAAGTGTTATTAGTTAATGAAACACCTGAATTAAGACCCAGGACTCCTGATTCCTGGTTCAGACCCTTTTCACTACCCCCATGATCTCTTTCTAAATGATCATGGCAATTTTCCATTCCACTGAGCACTAACACTGTCCTCTGCCAAATACATGTACACAAAGTCAGATCTTACATGTCTGGAGAAAGGGGAAGGCCACGGTGATGTTGATGTCTATTGATGATGTTACTGTCTTCATTTTAGGTACTGACTTTCCCCAGGATCTTGAAGAAACACATCCATTTGTAATTAAAGGAGAAAAGGTAGGATCAACACAAAGAGGTTTCCTCTCTATTAATTCACTTTGCTCAGTACACCCCAGAGGCTGTTGAATTCTTTACTCAGTTTTAAATCACTTTCTTGATTGGGTTCTTGCCATTTCTTTTATAGTTGGACCACTCTATGATCTCAGGCATTAAATCTTTCTCTAGTCTAGACTAATATTTCTTACCCAGGGTTGTGTACTGTTGAATCCTGATTAGATATACTGCAAATGCAGAATCTGTTTTCTCAGAACCAACGAAATGGACATAGTTTGTTTTACATGACAGAAAACCTAATTTGGGGGAACTTCCAAAAAGGATCTCGGATATTCATAGTTACTGACAACCGAATCTATTAAGCATTTTTTTAAATATGGAAAAATATGGCAAAATTGCTCATTTTCAGATGAGGGAATGTAAAATCAGGGAAGTGCCAGACAGGACAAATATCATTAATACAGAATGACTGGCAACAGATGGGGGGAATACTGGAATCTGTAGGTTGTTGTACAATTGAATAATGTGTATGTTGGATTTTTTTCCAGAGAAAAAGAAGTTTTGAATTTGTGTTGGAAAAATGAGGACTTGCTTCATAAAAATTCACTTTATGATGAGGTGGTCAGAACGTGTATTTTATAACATGAAGGAAACCTCTATATCATACCCTATATAATAAACCCTATGTAACCCTGGAGTCAGTATTGTGAGGACTGATGGTCTCCCTTGGGGATCATCCACGTCCCTCTCTGGGGCCTTCCCCATGGGTGATTTTTAATTAGTGGTGAGAATCATACAATTTTTAGAACTGGCTGGGACCTCATAAATTTCCTGTCTCCTGTGGGACCAAATCCCACATGCAAGGGTGACTGGAAGATCAAGAGCTATTTGTCCAGCCACTCAGAGGTTCTGAGAAAGGATTCTGAAACTTTGGTTTGACACAAATTTTAAGAATCATCCTGATTCTTAAATTGTTTTACAACAACTCTTAACCAGACCTGGCTGGTACAAGGAACAAAATTTGTGTCTCTTAAACATTTTCATGGTAAGATACATTAGGAAGTGTTTTAAGAAAATATCTAAAGGGTCACAGTGTCAATACTTTGCAGAATATGGAAAATATACTTTTTCTGCCATAAGAATCCCTTTACTAGAACATACACATTCACACACACGTACACGATATTTGCACAAATGGAGTATTACTACAGATGCTAAATGCCTTGCATGGATTAACTCTCTTCCTCCTTATAAAATACCCTTTCTAATAGGCACTATTAGAACTTTTGTTTTATAGATGAATAAATTTAGGATTAGAGAAGTTAAGGAACTTGGTCAAGGAATTGCAAATACAATTCAAACTCAAGCAATCTGACCCCAGAACTTGATTCTTCATCTATGGGATGAATGTTCGAATCCTCTAGGCCCAGCGCATTCATTTCTAGGTTCAGGTCCATTTTGAATCTTTCACAAATAGAATAACCAGGAGTGCCTGGGTGGCTCAGCTGGTTAAGAGTCCGACTCTTGGTTTTGGCTCAGGCCATGATCTCACTGTTTGTGAATTTGAGCCCCATGTCAGGCTCTGCACAGAGTCTGCTTGGGATTCTCTCTCTCCTCTATCCCTTCCTTGCTCTCTCTCTCTCTTAAAATTAAATAAATAATCTTTAAAACAGAGTGATAATAACCAGATTCAACTCAGAATCACAGAGACCTTCGAGAGCTAGTCAGTCTTTGCTGTGAATGCTAGATCTAGTAAGGTTTATCCTGGGCTAGCCAACCCCACCCTTGAACTCAACTTCTGTACCTTCCAAATGATGCTTTCCATGTGCTTTCTGGGTATGGCATCTACAAAATTTTTCTCTCTTCTTTGTAACAGACATGTGTTCTCACCAACTCTCTAGCTCTATGGCTGACGTTTCTTTTCCTTAAGTAATGTTTTAAAGCTTTCTAATGGGCTCACTCGAGTTCACATTGTCATGGGGATCTGTTCTTATTTGTTTACTTTTCTTGGGTTTTTGTTTTTTCCAATCTAAGTAATATGATCAGGAGGTAACGTGTCCTGCTCTCCAGCTGCCCAAATTTAATTTTACAGCCCTTCCTATTTACAGTGGAGGTGTTTTATTTCAATTCTGCTCATAAAATGAACACAGTTAACAAGATATGCCTGAGATAAACAGTCTTCCAGAGATCATGTTTCTGAAGCACGACTTAGCACTTTCTGTCCAATTCCACCAAAAGAATGTAAGGCTAGTGTAAAAGGACATATTGAAATATGTGGGTGGGGAGTGGATAGGAATAGGAAACAGTGGATGGAAGACAGAGATGCGCACAATAATTGCTTTGATTTCAATGAGCTGAGAAAGGAATTCTTCCCAAGGTTCATCTGTCATGACAATGTAGGTAGAGCACACAGGTCTATGAGGAAGTAAAGAGAAGGTGGTGAAAGAAGAATTTGCTGGATATGAAAAGGCATCCTAAGTGTTTCAGAGCCAGTTGATAAGGAGGGCCATAGGTTTTCAATAACTTATAAAATACACGTCTATCAAAGACCGGATAGATGAAAGCCAGTCCTTACTTGGAAGGAGGATTATGTTCAAAAAACGATCCGATGTGTTTTTCTTTTTATTAACAAGGCTAAAAGTAGAGAAGTCTATAGTGGGTGGATGACAAAGGGAAGAGATTTTATGGTAATGTGTTGAATATGGTTTATTCTTTTTCCTCTTTATGCTCCATTCCGCTCAGGGCATGGCACAAAAATGACAGGTTTAGCCTTGGAGAATTAAAAAAATGCTTTCACTTAAACGCAGGCGTATTGAGATCTCTCTGCTTTATTTTCTTTTTTAATTAAGCACAATGGAAACTTTAGTCATGAGCCACTCCACTCTGTCTCATTAAAGCCTGTTACTCACAGGCTTTCTGATTGGGTCCCATAATGGGAAAGTGTTTATTGGGGCATGGGGGAGAGATTGTTGTTGAGCTACTAATGACACCATATGTGTCCAAATCTACATTCTTATTATTCCTGTGGGTCTGCAATATTATATCCATTTTTGCTATGCAGCATCCAGGAAGCTACTCAGCATTAGTCAACTTTGTACAGGAAGGCGGTGGTTGGGTATTTCTAGGAAAAATCTTGGTGGAAAAAGGAGGACCTACGATGTACTATAAATGGAATGGAAATGGGTTTTTAATATTAAAACTACTTGGGGGAATTAGCAAGCAGGAGTAACTGCGTGACAAGTTAAGAATGCTTTGCACTAGCATGCTCTCCGGCTGGTGCCTTTTTCATTTTGCTAGGCAGAGTTTATGCTGTAATTAAGCATTTGTGCAGTACAGCTGGCTCTGAAATAGGGACTTACCCAAGAAAATGTCGAAGAACGCGTCAAGCAGGTATTCCTAACTCCTGTACCCAAAGAAAGGAAAGGATGGATTTTGCTCTGGTAAATGGAAACCTGCCCTTTATAACCCTCTGTACAAAGTGGGTATTCTGTAAACCACTAGCAGAAAGGGTTGTTTCAGATGCATTGGGCTAACCCAGATTTAAAATTCTCTTCTTTGGCGCCCTACGAAAGACAGGGAAGGGACCCAGGTAATCACTGTAATGGAGAACAATGAAACTTAGAATGGTCCAAGAGAAAATGCTTACCAATGCAACCTTTACTTTGATGTAATTACAGGCTCACCTTTTCAGGTGTTTCCTTTAGGTCATTTAAGTAGATCATTCAATAGACAATGTGGTTAGATTATTAGATGTAGCTTGGGGATGTTGACTTAAACTGGCTATTGTATAGATGTCTTTACCCTTGATTTAGTTTCCCAACTGCCTATTCAAACTTCTCTTTTCAATATACCCATCAGAAATGAAACCAAACCAGCATTCAACGGATATTTTGGTTTTTGAACTGTGGATGTTGAACTGATCTATCTTACATCTTGACAAGAAGGATGGATTAGCTATCAGGTAGTTCAGCCTTAAAGATTTCCTCTCCTTCAGACCCCTGTGGCATTTCTCTGGCTTCAGTCTCATGACACATCTAGGTACTAATCCCCTCTGAAGCAGGCTGATTTAATCTTCTCAAACACAGCCCTTAGTTTTAATTTTTTAATTTTTTCATAGTTCTTAGTTTTATATCTGCTAGAATAAAAGGAGAAGGAGCGGGCTTCTCTTATTCCTCAGGTTCAAGCTTACCACCCCACCAATTTCATTCTTCTGTTCTTATCAACGAGGCATGCACCTGTTATTGACCTCAGGCTGTGATCCTCAGAGGATAGAAGCTGCCAGGTTCATAGCAAGCAGAAAGGGCAGTGGTCAGAAAACTACCTGATTCTGGTTTTTAAGCTTAGAGAAGTTTCTTGACAGTCATACCACATAATTATCCTTTGGGTAGATAAGTGTCCTAGAGTAAAAAGCATTGGATGATTAGTTTAGGTTGTAATTTAAATCCTTGGACGGTTATTGGCAAAGACTGCCTAATCTTATTCTCACTAGTCTTGGGGCATTTATTTTCTTGGGGAGAGCATTTAGGTGTGGCCATGGGTGATAGTGGAACATTCAGATTCTCTGCTCCAGTCACAACTGACCAAGCAACAATCACACCAAATAGTAAAGCGATCATTCAGAGCTTGCTGCTCCAACTCTAGGAGACAACCAAGGAAATCTAGCTATTCTGTTCACAGTTAGATAAAATCTAAGACTTGTAGGTCATCCGAGAGTCAAGGAATGTCATTGTTCAACCTCCAAAAGAAGTTAGGAACTGAGGAATTGCTTCAGGGTCACATTTGGCATACAAGGGAAAAAAATGCGGATGGAAATTCCCAAATTATAACATGACCTAGATCCTTCACAAAGCTCTTGTTCCCATAAAGCTGTCGCCCAGTGCTATTTTGATCAAACCCAGCCTTCATTGGAGCACTGTCCTGATACAGCTAGTTTTAGCAAGAGCACTTTGGCAGAGTACCAGTGACAAGTGCAGTGATGTTGGCACCGTTTAACCAGACTGCTGTTCATTGCTTCCTGCAGAGATGGTAAAATGTAATTCATTTCTGTTGATATTGGTAGCCGCTCTCTGTCTAAAAGGGCAGAACATGTTCTGCTGTTGGGCTCTTATAAATACTCCCCTTTCCCACCAGTGTAAAAACAGACCTCATTCACCTCCATGATTTCAGAGGCTTCACTCTTTTCTCCTCAGAAAGCTGAGTCACTGTTGCCATCAAGGGTCTCTGATCATGTCTGACAGACATCTCAATACGCCTACTATGGAGGCCAAGGATGCTAGAAAAACCATGCTTCAGTAGAAAAGGAAACAGAGGAGTGAATAGAGAGGACAGGCTCACATAGCATTTCAAATTCATGGAGGGATTTAACAGATCTTGGCTCCAGTGCTGTTCATATTCCAAACCTCTTTGTCCTTTATTTTATTTCCAGAATAGAAAAATGGATACCAAATACCCACTGCACCACACATGTGTGACGAAAACCATACATGGCCAGGAGCCACAGAGAGGTTCATTCAGTTTACTAACAAACGGCTTAAAACGACTGCCTGAACCATGACCATGGCTAGTTCTAGGGAAAGAGCTAAGCTTTGGATCTTCACAAGTACATATGCATCTGTGGTGATTAATTCTATGTGTCAACTCAACGAGGTCATCAGGTACCCATATATTTGGCTGAAAGTCATTCTGTGAGTGTTTTCAGATGAAACCAATGTTTAAACTGGCAGACTGAGAAGAGCAGAGTATCCTCCATGATATGAGTGGGTCTCATCCAAGCAGTTTCAGGCATAACTGTCCCCTGAGTAAGAGAATACTCCTGCCAAACAATCTTTGAACAGAGGCACTGGGCTCTAAAGATTTTGGACTTGTTGGCTTTCATAATCACATGAGCTATATATATATATATATACACATACATACATACACACACAAACCTTAAAACAACTCTCCCAATTTTAGACCTGAGGTCTAGGCTGACCAGTATACCTTCAGTGCTGGGGATTCCTTTATGCCCAAAACAGAACTCTAACTCAAATACAAATGCCTATGTACCACAATACACACGTGAATACATAACATTCACATATATGATCATTTTTTCTTATCTTAAGGGCTAATCATTGTCTGTCTTCTTCAATCGGTATCTCTAAAACCGAAATTTTAGTCAACTATGCCTAAAACCTGATAGGCCTCAGATTTTCTCCAGGTACAAGTCCAACTGATGATGAATAGAGAAGATTATTATTATGACCATCTAAAACCCAGCCAGTAGCCAAATAGTTATATTTTCAATGGTTCTTTAGGACACAGCCAAGATTGTATAAAATATAAGGCTCTATGTTAAAAAAAAAGTCACACCTCAAAGGTGTATTTCAGAAAAATGTATCAAGGATGATCAAAAACACATTTCCTTAAACTTTATGCTATTGTTTGTGTTAAGTTTCTTTATATTTTGGAAGAGAGAAGGCAGTCTGAGGAAGGCAGATGGCTGGAATATTAGAGAGCAAGGCCCTGCCACCAGAGAAACTGGTGGCGAGATTGTCTTCTGTCACAGTCTCTGTGGTAAATCTGACACCTTTAAGGTCCTCAGCTCTTGCATTGAGAAAATGAAGGCTATGGGCTATCAGTAAGTGGTCACTTCAATGTATTATCCTGTTAACTAATGTTTTAACCATCCAGATTTACTGCGAAAATACAAAAGCATGTTTGAATATGCTTGCTTTCCAAGCTATCCAGTGATGCAGAAAAAGAAACCCAACATAAGTATCCCCTTCATACTGTCATGTTTCCAAATAAGAAGCAACACAACATATCCCTGAAAAGATGACAAAGTACTAAGCTACACTGTTTTCGGTGGCTGTTTTCCAAGATGGCTACTTAGTTCCAGAGAATACGTGTGTCCTGAATCTTTTGTTTTTTAAGGACCTCAGGAAAACCATTACACCTTAGCTCATCTGAGTAGGCAAATGAAAAAGGCATTAATATTTACTCAGCACTTACTGTGTGCCATAAAATCCTCATGTATATTCTTTTCTCATTTAGTCTTGACAGTAACCAAGTTTTCAGTACTTCCATAGAGAAGGTAAGCAGTTAGGTGACTTGTTCCAAGTCACAAAGCTAGTAAGGGACAGCACCAGTTTAAAACCTGTCTATGTGATGACCGGATCTTCCCATACTTTCTTACCCAGGCCGACTCTCACTTGGAGATAGTAATAGGATAACCTCAGGAACCAAGCAAAGGCTTGGGAGTTTTGAACTCAGCATTCTATTTTTATGCAAAGCCATCCATCTCTTTAAGTGTCATTTTTTCCCCTCTGTTTGAAAGGTAATAAATAGTCACAACACATGTCCTATGCCATAGAACCGTGGTCTCTGGAGATTATTAAAATATATTCTACATTTGAACTTAGCCAAAAGGACAAGACGCAATTAAAATATATTCTAAAAAATTATATATTACATATACACACACACACCCCTTTATATATGAACATACATATAATATATATGTATATATATTATAAATGCTCTATAGTGCTGTGGAACTCTTGGAAGAAATGAACGCATATGGTGATCAGTAACAGAATTTCATCAAACTTAAAAATGTAGGTACTAAAAGAATTGCTAATCTAAAAGATAAATGTAAACATTTTCATAAATCAGTTCTCTGAGAATGTTACTGGTTCGATTAATAATAAGTACACACGTTTATGGACGTACCATGGAGAAAATATTTAAAATGACCCTGTCTCTACTACAAATGTGTCTATGTTTCTACTCTTTTCACTCATTTCCTTTTTGCTCTTGGCAAATGACTTTGCTTTCTGCTAACATATTTAAGCAAATGAATGGTCACCACGTTTCCTTTCATATTGTGGACAAACACTGAAGATGTGAAGCAGAAGGTGTTACCTAGAATGCAGAGACCATCTGTGCAGTTTTCAGATTCCTGGCTGAGCCCTTCACAGAATTTGCCCCCGTTTCTCGGGGGCGGGGCCGTGCACTCCCGGATCCGCAAATGCTCACACTCTGGACTGCAGACTGACCATTCGCTCCATACTTCCCAGCTCCCATCCACTTCAAGGGAAACAAAAGGAAGCCCCATTAGAATAAATTGGGCACCTGTCAGGAGACTCACCCCAGGACTGCTGTTGTTCTTAAAGCTGGATTTTAAGGAAATCACCACCACCACTTAAAACAAAATAAAGTGTTTATCTTCTTTCCATGATTCCCTTGTTACTGAATTTAGGCAAGCATTCACATTATCAGTGCTCTTGGGTTGGCTAATGACGTCATTACCCATTCCATTCCCAGTCTTTCCTGCCCAAGTGCCTCTTAGATGGACGGATAAAGTATGTGCAGTAACCACTGGTAATCACCACTTCCTTGTGGGTTGACAGTTTAGAACTAGACAGTAGAATAAACTATCTTTAAGCCCTAAAAGCCCTAAACAATAAAAAAGTTAAACCTATATATATTGACAGTATTAAAGTAAAACAGGTCAGTCAAGCCCCAAGATACCAGGACTTACATAAATAGAATTTCATGGGTCATGGATTGCTGCTGTACGTAGAAACGAACAAACTGATTTTAATTCCACTAAAAATTGACCCTAGAGATAATGGCAGCTGTTTGAGGCAATTGTCCCGTTTCCTCCTAGGAATAGTTCAACCATGCTTATGTGGGTTAAGATCATGCAATTTTTAATCGAGAGCAATTAGTCAAGAATAGGGTACAAAAAAAAAATCAAAAACTGAACTTGAAAGCAAAATGTCTGAGAACTTGTCTTGATTATGTTCACTTATTGGCCCCTGAACAATCCCTTTGACTTACTTCACTATTTCTGTCAAGTGGGGGATAAGAAAACTCACAACACAGAGTTAAATGACATTACATTTATAAAAGTATCTTGCACAGTACCTGGCACATAGTAAGCACTCAATAAATGTTGACTGAATAGGAGTTTAGAACAGAACTCCAGGAATAAGCTGTTGGTGAGAGTCTCAGTTAGCTTTCAGTGGAACTAGATCTGAAATCTTAAAGACCCGAGGCTCTAGTCCAGCATCCTTGGAGTTAATGTTTTATAATGCTCGTGAGGCCTAGGATCAATTTATTTCTCAGTGGGAGGATATGCTTTCCATAAAGAAAGTCATCTCCCATCTCATCTAGTCCTCATTGTATAAATTGGGTTAGAGCCAGGAAGAGGTGAACGAAAGAGCTTATAAAAGCCATATTTGGTAATGGAAGTCTCTATTCAGGAAGGAAGGCAAACATAGGCCAGATGTAAACTAAAAACTCTGTGATACTGTACAGTCTCTGCTGGTTTTACCGCAAATAAATACAAAGCTGATAAGGTGAGTTGATTGGTAACTGATGATAAAGGGTCAAATTTCTACTACCTATTTTGTGCTCACAGACAACTCAATCCCTGCTAGTGACTGTGCCACCACACAGGAGAACCTAGGGAAAGGAGGTGCTGGCTGAGCCTGACCCAACACAGCTGGTCAAGAGATACTTCGGAGCATGAAGGCTTATTGATGGTGAGTGTCCAGGATCATCTAAGCATTAAAAAAAAAAAAAAAATATATATATATATATATATATATATATATATATGCCTCCCAGTGGAGGTATTTCACCCACGTTCTTGCTATTATAGTAAGTTCCACATTAGCACTTTGGACAAAGGCTGCATTCTGGGAGCGTGGGAGAGGATAACTTTGGGAAGGAAGGTTATGTTCAGTGCTTCACACCAGCTTAATCGTGTTGGCGGATAAGAAGGGAAAAGGGAATCTACACATATCTCACCGGGACAAAGAGAAGTGCACGTTATTTTCTGCACTGACATTCCCTCACAAAAGGCCCCACCATTGAGAGGAGCTGGGTTGGTGCAGGTCCGGGAACGTTTCTGCCATCCTCTACCACAGCGAACATTGCAGGCTGACCACTCTGTCCAGGAAGACCAGCCTCCATTCACTGAGAGAGAGAAATGGGGAGGGGAGAAAAAAAGGAGAGAGGTTTTTACTGATTGCCTACTATGTGCTAGACACTGTGCCACAGTGTTGTGAGTTTGGCATCCAGGGACCAAGAGAGCCTGCAGACCCACACTGGCCGCTCTGTCATGAGCAACAGCGGGGCTCACCTCATCTCTGTCCCTCAGTCTACTCCTCTGACACAAGAGGGACACAGAATGTTCTTTGTGGGGAATTAGGAAAAATAGGATGAATTCATCAACATATCTCTCAAGCACTTGAAAGTCTAGAGTACAGACAGAAAATATCAGCATTTGAATTTCTATTACTTAAAATGCTTCAAAACTAAATCCCAGGGCTTTTCTATTGTGGAGGTGAATGCCTTTACGTAAATAGCTGGGAAGTTTTTTTTTTTTTTTTTTTTTTTAATATAATACCTGAGACATTCAGTAAAGAGTAGTGTTTGTTTTTGGTGGATTTCCTATGCCGGGAGAGGAACTGCCCACAGCAGGTCTGGGGAGGCTGGGGGGTGGATGCTGGGTTTGGGAGGGGTGGGAGGCAGAAGCGGCCCACTTCGATTCTTTTCAGATATAAACACAAGGGGAGAAAGCAAACTTCTAAGCTTATTTTTAAAAGAGAGGGATTGGTAATGTCATTAGCTCATGGATATCCCTTACGGAAGATAAGAGCGAACACAGAGACAGCAATAGGGATGTGTTCTCACCTACCAAATGGGAGAGGCAGCAGAGAGCACAGTAGTGGCTGACCCCTGATGTCCTTTCAGCTCTAAACAGTGAAATCCCTCTACTTTGCTTTCCATCCTCCCTATCCATTCCTGGCCTTTGGGCTGGTCTTACCATAAACCACCACTGTGGCTGATAGGCTCCTCCTCTTGGCCACGATGTTGGCCGCCATGCACGTGTAATTGCCAGAGTCGGAGAGGCGTGCCTGCCTGATGATGAGGTTGTGGTCAGCCCTCGTATCAATGTTTTCATCTTGCTCAGAGTCAATGGGCTCCTCATTTTTCAACCATTCCACCTATAAGAAGAAAGGAATGTTCACTCTACTTATAAAACAAAACAAAGCAAAACAAAATAAACAAAACAACAAACCTCTTTTCTGGAATTGGAAGGTGAGTATTTCTAGTGTGTAGGAGGGAGACAGACGTTCCTAACCTCTGGAGCAACAACAGTGACTTTTCCCCCCTTTATTCCATATCTTATCCCTTTTATTTAGCAAATTTGGTATATGCAGGAAACGAACACTCAAGTTAATAAACTGGAGGCAGAAAAAACCTACTGACTTTGACCCATTTTTAAGAAATGTGGTGGAAGAGAGAAAAGAGGTGACTACAATTAGGTCATTCATTATATTTTATCAGATTACAAACTCTGATGATAATGGCTACGTGTCTATAACAAGTCCAAAATGCAGCTCACAAAATCCACACATCTGTGCAGAACTTGTACTTCGTGCTGAGAGGGTATTATGTTGTCAGACAAGGTTTCATGTCAATGTTTGCATTTGAATACATTTTAAGAAAGGTGTGATAATGTATAAAAGGCCACTATAATACAGATTTGGGCAACCACAGGCAATTAAATCCAGATCTCAGTGTTCTCTAGTTTTGGAGATAACATTTCTTCAGTGATCAATTGTGTTACTCCTTCAATGATGCAACAGACATTGGGTTAGATGCTTGATACATTTAAGGGCCAGCCTCTCTCCTGGGGGAGTAGATTTCTAACAGCCTCTGGGCACGGGCTACTTCCATCTTGATTTATTTTCTCTAGATCACTCCTGGAGAACCGGTTTTCCTCTTTCTAGTTCCACTTTTATCCTACCCCTGGTATTATACTGGATAGTGTAAGGCAATTATTTAAGATTACTATGGTTATTATGATAAATAGAGATATCATGTCTTCTACTCATAGAAGCGATGATATTAGGTAGGATCAGTATATTAGAGGTCTTATGAAGGATATGATGAAGGCCAGGAAGATATTGATATACACTATAGACATTAGATAATTATAGAATTAACTATAATCTAATGAGTCAAAATCATTTGTTTTGACTTTAATTATCATATTCAGTCCATTCTAGTCCTTTTTGTGTTCATTCATAGGCTAGATATATGGCTAATAGTGAAATTAATAGAAGTGCTATAGTAAGCATGGTTGACAGGTTATTTGTCTGCGAAGCTCCGGGTAGAAGCAGGAGGAGAGCCATTTCTGGGTCAAATAGTAAGAATGTAATGGCGACTAGGAAAAATTTTATGGAGAAAGGTAGGTGGGCTGATCCTATCAGGTCAAATCCGCATTCATAAGGATTTGCTTTTTCTGCAGAGATGTTTAATTAGGGCAGTCATCCTGCCCTTCGCTTTCCTTGAGCACAGAGAGAAGACACAGAGGGAACTTACTGCTCCCCTACATCCTCCTCCTCCTCCAGCTGCAGTGCTCTACCCTTAGTGCCCCTATTTTATCAGGCAGGCGAGTGTCACCCCAGAACGAACTGCCTTCCTTCCTCATTCTGTCCTCTGCATACACATCTGAACAACATTTCTACTTTCTAGTGCCATCTCCGTAGCACTACATGTATCTCATCTGACAGTAAACATTTAGCTCCAGTTACCAGCATCTGTCATATGCACAGACATTTAACAGACACATCAAAACCATAATTTAACCCAGAAAGCAATAGCGGTGACTACACGATAGAGATATCACACCAAAAGAAGCATATGCATGGGGGTGTAAGGGGGGGGGGGTTGCATCATGCCCTGCCTACAACTAGTGAAGATAACTGAAAGTTGGTTTTAGTATAAGATGCCTCATTCCTGGGCACCTGGGTGGTTCAGTCGGTTGAGCCTCTGACTTTGGCTCAGGTCATGATCTCATGGTTTGTGGGTGGAGCCCCCTATGAGGCTCTTTGATGTCAGCACAGAGCCTACTTCAGATCCTCTGTCTGTCCCCTCACTCTCTGCCCCAGCCCCGCTCATGCTCTCTTGGTCTCTCTCAATAATAAATGTTAAAAAAAATAAAAAGATGCCTCATTCCTGTTTAAATCTAAAGAATTCTAATTTACTAATAAACACGTGGCAACAGTTGTACAATAATTTGTTGATTTCTAATAAAAATGGGTTTATTTATCAGAAGAAAACCTATTATGGGGTGCCTGGGCAGCTATGCCGGTTGAGCATTGGACTTCTGCTCAGGCCATGATCCAGAGGTTTGTGAGTTTGAGCCCCCTGTCAGTCTCTGTGCTGACAGCTCAGAGCCTGGAGCCGGATTCAGATTCTGTGTCTCCCTCTCTCTCCGCCCCTCCCCCATTCTTGCGTGCATGCACCCTGGCTCGCGAGCACTATTTTTCTTTCTCTGTAGATTAAACAAAGATTAAAAAAAAAAAAAGAAAATCTAGTATCATCCTTTACAATGAAATTTACTTCCAGTACTGCTCAATTAATGGCGTTTAGAGTACCTAAAATCAATCAATCACCATCCAGAAGCTATTCTCGAAGAGGTCAATTTTAGAAAATCAAATGGCACAAAACATCCAAAAGAAGAAGTCTCAGGACAGTGTTTATTATCAAGAGGGGATGAAAAAGGAATGTGGCGCAGGGCCAGCCATGAAGTAAAGAAGCAAGCCTACCACCTCCAGGAACTCCTGGAAGGCTCTGCCATGTTCCAGCCTAGACGGGTGGGTGCGAATAATGACCAAGAGACTAAAAGCACTGCTCTAACAAAGCAGGACAGTGGAATGGATTTTAAAACACATCTGACCATGAAGTCTGTGACAAAATGCCCTCCATTGCCCATGGACATTGCATGTTTTACAGTCATTCATTTATTTACCTGACGAATACTCAAACACACACTGACTATCAGAGGTGGCCTTGAGAGCTGGGTAAAGTGAGACGAACAGAACTGCACAGCCTCTTCTTACATGGGTCTTATGGTTAATGGGTAAGATGGAAATAACGAAGTCAATCTACATCACCACCAGAAAATAAGAGCCGGGAGTAACACTGTCACCAATATCTGGGATGAAATGCTCACTGCAAGGCCAAAAGGAATGGACCTTTAAAATTGCCATCACGACTATGACACTGGATGGAACAAATTGGGTTGCTTAAAGTAGTTCTGGGACCTTCTGTTCCACTCTACTCTCCTAGAACAGAAATTCTTGAGTGTAAACTGCCTGGTTTTCTGACTGCTAATTGCCTTACTCTTGCTATTTGTGGCACCTAGAAAGCTGTTCCCTCATGTCCCCAACCAGGTCTTCATTTACCAGAGTTCCCTAAAAACAGCTGGTCAGTATGTCGGGCAAATCTGACCCATAAGCAAATTATTTCTGGAGAGTAAACAGCCAGAAAGAGCTCTGGAGACTAAAACGAAAGGAGTCCCAGCACCTGGAAATAAAAGAAAGCCTTCCTTAAAAAAAAAGAAAAAAGTGTTTATTTTTGAGAGGGAGAGACAGAGCGCAAGTGGAGGAGAGGCAGAAAGAGACAGAGACACAGAATCCAAAGCATGCTCCAGGCTTCAAGCTGTCAGCACAGAGCCCAATGCAGGCCTCGAACTCACCAGCCTCAAGATCATGACCTAAGCCAAAGTTGGATGCATAACCGACTGACTCATCCAGGTACCCCATCAAAGAAAGGCTTCCTGAAGGAATCTCAGCTCAGAGGAAATTAAAACCACCATCACCAAGTCTAGGTTTGACTTAAAATTGAAAACTTATATAAAAATAAGCTATATACAAAATTAAATAGCTAACAGACGAGGAAAATATTTGCCGAAAGTCCGGTAGGAGGGAAAAAATATGATCTGAGGAATCTTAACCTCAATAGTGCAAGTTCTCACAAACTGATGATAATATTCCATCCTTGGTTATATAGCTTAAAGATAAAGGAAAAAAGAGATACACGGCAATTAGAAACTGAATAAATATCCTATACCACTAGTAAAGTTAGACAATGCAATGAAGATTTTCTTTCCAAAATGCCAAATATTAAAAATTATATACACATAAATAGACACACACATACATGTAGTTTTTATTTTCATGGTTTGATTTTTGCTCTACTTCCTTACCAAGGCTAACAAAGTGCTTCCCAGTCTGGCCCCCCAACCAGTTCTCCATCTCAGATTCCCCAAGTAACCTCTGCTCACTCTACAGCAGCCCTAGTGAAATCCTTCATGTCCTAGAAAGCTCAAAGCAAGTTTCACTCAGGGTCCTCACACCTGCTGACTGCTCTGCCTGGAAGGTCTTTCCCACAGGCACCCACACGGCTCAATCTCACTTTCCATCCGGGTCTCAGATCAGAGTTATGTCCTCAGGTCTTGCCTAACAGTCCTTTTTACTACAGCAACCCCTCCCTTCACCAGGGCTAGACCTGTGCACTTGGATCTTCTTCCTAATATTTATCCACATCTGACAGTCTTCTTTTTTAAGTTTGTTTATTTATTTACTTATTTTTACAGACACAGAGATAGTATGACTGGGGGAGAAGCAGAGAGAGAAGGAGAGAGAGAACTCCAAGCAGGCTCCTTGTTGTCAGGACTGAGCTCACCACAGGGCTCAAACTCATGAAACTGAGAGATCATGACTTGAGCTGAAAGCAAGAGTTGGGCACTTAACCAGCTGAGCCATCCAGGCATCGTCCATCTGATGATCTTAAAGAAAGTAATGCCTTATATTCTTGTAATTATGATCCCAGGAGTTTACAAGGAAAGTAACGGGCCTATGAATGAGGATTTGTTTATTTTTTCTCATTATTGTAAATTTTTATTTAATTAATTTGTTTTTAGTATAATTTACTGTCAAATTGCCTAACATACAGTATGTACGGTGTGCTCTTGGTTTTGGGGGTAGATTCCCATGGTTCATCACTTCCACACAACACCCAGTGCTCATCTCAACAAGTGCCCTCCTCAATGCCCATCACCCATTTTCCCCTCTCCCCACCTCCCCCCCACTCCCATCTACCCTCAGTCTGTTCTCTGTGTTTAAGTTTCTTATGGTCTGCCTCCCTCCCTCTCTGTACAAATGAAGCTTTAAACAACATAAATTGTTTTTGGTGGAAAAAGAAAGGGAGGGAAGAAGAAAAAAGAAAAATGTATGCCAAAGCTACGCATGAAATGGAACTTTGTTTAAATTAATCATGATTCCAATCCATGATTTAATGTTATATAGACATGAAAAGTCATATTTTAACTAGTGAAAACACAGATAAAGTTCCTAATATATGAATGAGTCAAAATGCAAAATTATATGTTTAGTGTTACCATAAACTTTAAAACAAACATACAGACACTTAAAAATGATTGGGAGAAAATGTAGTGTGTTTACAGGGGTTTTAGGAGAACACTAGAGGTAACTGTTCTTCCTGGAGGTTAACTGTGGCACATTCAACGAAAAGCTATGTAGTGATCTGAAAAAAAAATCACTTTAGCTTAAAAAAAAAACCCTCATTTAATTACCATGTGGCACAGTGGTTTTCAAATTTATATTTAACCATGGAATGTTTCCTCAGTTTAATGTTCATCTGAAAGCACAAGATGAAAAATAGATAAGGAGACTTCTTATAACTGATGAAGAAGTAAGGGTATCAGAGCCACAGATGTGAGGGACCCTAAGCTACTTTAAATTATTTTTGATGTCTTTATTTTATTTTGAGAGAGAGAGAGCGTGGGAGAAGGGCAGAGAGAGAGGGAGACACAGAATGTGAAGCAGGCTCCAGGCTCTGAGCTGTCAGCACAGAGCCGGATGTGGGGCTCTAACCCATAGACTGTGAAATCATGACCCGAGGCAAAGTCGGATGTTTTACCAACTGGGCCACTCAGGTGCTCCAGATCCTAACAGGGCCATTCCCAGGGCCACTGTTTACAGAACTCCCAGAGAGATCATTTATATCCTTCCCTACGACAATCGTGCCCAGTAGAGATGTTCAGTGCACCACATGGACCACCATATAAGTTGAACCCCCATACAATCTACCACCCCTACCCACCCACTCATATGTACTACGGACATTTACAATGGTCTGCTTCTGGGTCTCCTCAGATCATAGTTTGAAAAACACTGACATAGGATGAACGAGGGATCTTGGTTGTATATACATTGTGGCGTACTTAGTGTTTATGGTGTCATGACTGAGGTCCCTCAATCCAATTATGTGTATAAAGAGGCAGTGCATTAGTAGACTTCTAACTGTGGGCCTGTTTTTTATCTATAAACTAATAGTTTATCCATTAAACTGACGGCAGGATCTTTATGAGGAAATCAGTTTGGTGTTTTCTGGGCTTATAAAAATGACAAATTGCTTTTGGATTTATGCTTTTGTCACTTAGAGAAATTTTAAAACATTTTTGATGAGCTAAGTGCTCCTAAATGTAGAATAGTTTAATAAATAAGATAGAAAAAGCATTCCCTGCACCAGAAGTTGCAAACTCAAATGTTCCTGGGGGCCAAGGAGGGAACATAAATTACAGAAGTGGCCCTGGGTGCAAGACATCCATGTGCATGGCTTGCATATTAAAGACAAGGGGCTGTTCTTCATTTCCATGAAGAGATGAGCTCACGCTCATTTGTCTTAAAAAATGTTATCGCATTCTGTCTCCTTTTGTTTTCCCACTTTAGGTAGAGACATGAGTATTAAAGAAAAATAAAACAGCAAGTGCCATAAAAATGACAATGATCTCATTTTTGCTTATATCTCTTGCTTTTGGGGTGTTTGGGTGGCTTGGTCAATTAAGTGTCCCACTTTGGCTCCGGTCATGATCTCATGGCTTGTGGGTTCAAGTCCTGCGTTGGACTCTATGCTGACAGCTCAGAGCCTGGAGTGTGTTTTGAATTCTGTCTCAATCTCTCTTTGCCCCCCCTCCCCAATAAATAAACATTAAATTTTTTAAAAATCTCTTATTTTTAATGTATCATGGTAGTCTTCAAATTTCTGGAGTATTTCACCTCAGTATCAAGATGTATGGGGAAGTGGTGGCCATTTATGTCAAAATGTAGATTACGTGACCAATGCAGACGTGCACCAGTTAGGATCAGATTATCACAACCAGTGTAACCAGGGCTTCGAATTTTCAGGAGAAACTGGGGATGTATATTCCAATGTAGTCTTGTCTTGTCTTTTCTCTTTTCTTTTCTTTTTTCTCTTCTCTTCTTCCTTCCTTTCTTTCTTTCAAAAATTTTTTAAAAGGTTTATTTTGAAAGAGGGGCAGAGGAGCATAGAGAGATGGAGAGAGAGAATCCTAGGCAGGTGGCGGGGCTCCAACCCATGAACCAGGAGATCATGACCTGAGCAGCAGTCAGACATGCAATTTACGGAGCCACCCAGGTGCCTCACTCATGTATTGTTTCTTGATTCCCACATGATGGCTCAAAATATATTGTGAGGGACAAACAAAATTTATTCACAAACTAGACTCACTCACTCTCCATGGACACACACCAGCTTTCTGGCCCCTCATGAACATTACCACAAATCTCCTCAATCTCCTTCACTACAGCTCATTCTATCTCATTAAATCTGCCTTCCCCATCATCCTAACATGTTATAGTTCATATGTATCATTGGCTACTCTCAAGGCTTTCTCAGAGAAATGTCTGGCAAGTACCATAAGGGCATGAATATTGAGTTAGATTATTTTACAAGAGTTTGCCAATGCTGGAAGGCCCTAATTATGCACTTAACAAAAGCAACACAAATTTTCAAATTAGCATTATGGGATCAATACATTGACTACCTTGAGGCTAAAGGACATTTGCATCACTAAGTCAATGACCTCATGCTAACAGGTCATCTCCTTGACAGAGAGGCTTACCAGTGCAGAAAGTTATTGGAGGCATTCACCCCTCGGAGAAACAATTCCTCATATGCTTCTCCTTACTTGGTTTAAATGGATAATCCCAGTTGGGAGTGTGTGCAGAAACTAGTTACTTAGAGGTAATGAGCTTATGGATTTGCAGGATGCCCACATCTATTAGCATAGTGTTATGTACAGATGGCCTCCAATTTGTAGATTTTTTTCCAGTTTATAAACAAATCCGGAAAAGCAGACCATCAAAGACAGTTAGATTTCATGCCAGATAGTAGGTTCCTGATCAGTCGTTCTGATTATCCAGGGATGGAAGGCAGGTAATTGACAAGCTTACAGATGTTCTTGAAAATTGGCAGCAAGGAGTACTTGGATGGGGAAGGGACCTCTTTTGGAAGAGTAATGGATTGAGGCTTTGTGGGAGATTATCTTCTCTGGGATCTGGGTTACAGGTGAAAATTACCAAATGAAACCTAACATTTCACCTCTTCTGACCTTTGTCAAAGACATCTGTGTACAGACACATAGAAACGTTACACTTAAATGTTTATTTCCATCAGACAGTATGTTAGAATTCTAATGCTCCTGTTCTTCTTAATATTCCATAAGAGAATGAGAAGGCAGTGTTACTAAGATTTTAGAAATGTAAAATAAAATAAAATAAAACTAGACTAGAAAGAAAAAAATCCATTTTATGAGACTGACGCGCTGCCTACTGCCCTAAAGAGGCACCTAAAAAATCCATTTTAATAGGCAAGCTCTCTTCCCATAGAGGGTCCCAAACCTTCTCTCCTTTGAATTCTAGATAGCATCAACCCGACACTTTTCTTTCACATTCCAGAGAAAATGCCAATGAGAACTGTTGGTTGATACCATCTACTGAGTATTCCCATCCTCCAATTCCAGCCATCTCTCTCAGGATTTGCTAGACTGATTATGAAATTGAGTTGCTCATACGTATTATAGATGAAATCTCAGATTTATGACTTTTGAAGGTTCTCCATTCATCTATGCATTGCCTGTGATCATTTTCTTTCAATATGACTCAGTGGCACTCTCATTAAGAACATGAACAGTGTTTTATATATTCCTTTTTTATGTGAACTAACTTGAATTTATTTTTTTTAAATATAATTTATTGTCAAATTGGCTTCCATATGTCTTGCATAGAACCTCCTTCTGAGGATGTTCAATGGCACCTACTGAACACATTTTCTAGGTCAAACTGATGTGCCTACAAATTTAGAGACTGGCATGCCATTCACACACACATACGATAAAACTTCAAACTACATCGTGGAGTAGTGTCAAAAGAGAAGAATATCCTTGTTTTAGATCCCAAGGCTGGGCACAGATATGGTCTAGAGAGAGGCATTTTTAGTGTAGTGGTTCTTAAATATGCTCTGGGAGCCACTTGATAATGGCTACATATGGTCTTATGTTGAATTTCAGGTATTTCCTCTGAAGTATGAATTACAGAAGAGTAACCAATGTTTTTTTTCCCTCTCTACTACAACTAAAGATGGATTGGGAAGGCAATCTTGTCTGAAAGGACAGGGTGGAGGGAAAGACTACATTAGGTAGTAGGAGACACAGAGCCAAGGAAATACTGGAAGGCCGTAGCAGCTTCCAGTGCGATCATTCCCTACGTAACCTTTCAATCTTTCTGTGAAGCTACCATCTTACAAAATAACACGTATAATGATTTCTGGAATAAAGTGAACAGAAAGCAGAGGAATTCATTCTAGCTGTTAAGGGGCTAGATTGAGATGGCATCTAAGGTTCGAGGGGTGGGAAGAGTAGAACAGGCAGAGGTTACAACAGAGTTCCATAGGAACTAAAGGGAAGACCCTGAACTTCCACATCTCAGGAAACTGGTCTAGCCAGCACATTTCTCATTTATGTTAAGTCACATCCTGAGTTTTCATCAATGAGTATTTCCCAGGCTAAAAACAATGAACCTAGCATTTCTTATGCAATAGCTAACACTATATATGTGCTGATATAATCCTTAAAAGGTATCTATGACATGACCTCCATTTTACAGATAAAGAAAAGAAAGATATTAAGTACCTTGCCCAGAGGATTATATGCAGTCCAGAATTTGAATCCCAGACTTGCCTGCAACCACTGTGCTCAGTCATCCATATCATGTGTCAGATTTCGGTAGAACGACCATATGCTATTTGCAAAATTAGATCAAAACATAGAGGATTGGCACAATAAAGATATTTTTAAAACGTATTTCAGGATTTCATGATCCTTCCTAAGGAAGAGCTGCAAATATTTTCTTGATAAAAGCCATGCTTTTAGTGTACTGTCTCCTACAGGGCCGACTTGAAGGACAGCTCTCATTTGAATGTGTGCATTCTGCTTATACTAACAGGTCAGCATATTCAGAATGGGACTGGAATTATTTTGACATCAAAAATTACACAATATTTGTCCATGTATATAACTCATGAAAAGTTATGGTTAGCCCTCTCAAAGCAATCTGGTGTTTTAATTCACTTTTTTTGGCCATGAGCAGAAGTGAGAGAGCACGTAGTCCATGAAATCAGGCTTTGATGATACAGCCTGCAGTCTTAAAATATTTCAGAAGGCCTAACCATTTCTAAGTCTGTTGGGTGACGTGTAGAAAAGCATTCGCTGTCCTGAGAAGATGACTAGGTATTCCTGGCCTTTTCCCTGTTTGGGCACAAATGGGATTCTAAAGACATGACAGCCATCTTATGACCATGAAGAAAAGGCATGAACCCATTGAGGCCTTGGTCATGGTCTTTGTATTCACAAGTGAACATGCTGAGATCCAATACATTATCTTATTTGATCTTCAGAACTCCAAGGCAGGCAAAGAAAATGTTTTCTTCCAATTCCACAGGTTATAGAATTTGCCTAATAGAACCTGGGAAATGGCAGAACCAGAACCATAGTCTTCAAATACTTAATCTGCCACAAAACACTGGCCATTTTCTTATGTCTTTTACTGACCACATAAAAGTACCGCTCTTTAACATTTCCCACAATCTGACCTGGCATTCTTGAATAAGTCTTAACTGAGATTCCCCTATTGTGTAGAGTGACATTCCTCAGCTCAGAATGGAGCATAACAGTCTTCTAAGTTTAGTATAGGCCATTACTTGCTTTGCTACTTTCAGATGTCACCTGTCTTCCTCTTTCTCCTTGGTAAGATTTCCTGCAAGTTATTTATAACAGTACTATTAGGTTTCCCCCTTTGTCTTCCTTTTCGTGCCAGGCTGTATAGATTGATTCCAAAGCCACCTATGCTGCAGTGTCTTCAATTTAGCTCCACTTATCTGATTATGCATCACAAAAGGAAGCAGGGATTCAGCTTAATTGTGAAGACACAGCCACAGAACTGGGCAAATGGTAGAAACCTAATGATCACAGATTGAATGGCACCCACTAATGCTGAAGGAAATGACAGATGTGTATACCTCTGTAAAAGCTGGAATTCTGATGATGGAGTTTCACGTTCTGACATTGTAGGTCTCCTGTCAGATCAGTATCGTCCTTCCACTTCCCCTTCTTAGTTATAAAAGTCAGACATGGTCTCATGTTATTTTTTTAAAATTCATTTTGACAGGTAAATGGTCGCTGAGAAAGTGAACACCCTGATCCACTGTTTACTGAAACTCTAATACTGTCATGAGGGAAGAATGAGCCCTGTGTATGTTAATATCAAACATTTGCAAGAAATGATGATCAGAGGCAGAAGACAACATTGAACACGTTTGGCATCAATAGAAGAATAGGGAGAGAGACACACTGGGCAGGTGATTTGTAAGGGAAGGTACATACTGCCATTTGCTTTTTAGCTGTGTTTTCGATAGTACAATACATTCTGCTTTTTGCTAATTCTACCTTTCCTCATTCCCATCTGCTAGAGAAGAAAAAATTCTGGGTTTGAACCTTTGATGAAGCAACACCTAGAAGATGCTTCCAAAGCGTGATATCCTAAGGAGTGATCACAAACATAGTGTAATGTGCCACTTCATTTTAAAACTCGGCTTTAGGATGCCAAGGACTCTCTAACAAGATTACAAAGAGTTGGCATTCAGAGAGCCTCAAAACTGTTTCTGTGTTCACATTTTTCCTCCCATAATTTCTGGTATGTAAATATGGTTTAAAGGTGGTGGCTGGGAGATAGTAATTAACAGTTCTCTTTTCTTGTTCTTTGCTACCATGTAATATATATTCACGTACGGAGAAAATAGCCATCTTTTTAAGCATTAAAGGCTCTACATGTTCATATCATAAACTGGTTTCAAAAGCTGATATCTGAGTTACATACAATTAGATAAAGACACACAAACACATATCACTTACACGTATATACACATCATTTGAGAAACCAAGTCTGCTCAAAATAAAAATGTTTCCATTAGCCACAGTGAAAGGCTAATCATGTTATGCTCTACAAAGGAAATGCACGGACAGGTATGGATTAGCTCAGCTTCTGTATTGTGGGTGGCTGAGACTGAATTAGCATAATCATAAATTTGTTCCAATTACAGAAGGCAATTATCAGAGACCAGCTACAGCATTATCAAAATGAAATCACCAAAGTGCATCTCCATTCCAGGTAGATGGCACTGAGTTAATAGTGCTTAAAAAAAAATGCTCTACTCTCATTCATCTTTCATCTCTTTGATGACTATACACTCCATACAAGTTCCCTTTTAGCTGACAGCCACAAAGTCACTATGAAAGAAGAAGAAAAAAATGATACATGCTGTAAGAAAAAAAATCATGCCTAATATAATAACACCACTCTAAAGTCTAAAGCCTTGTATGGATAATGTCTCTAGATCAGTGGTTTCAGCTAGTGCCTTTTCAATGTTAGACTGTAATTCCCATCACCTTTTGTGTTCTCTCCAAAATATTGATTAGGAATAAAGCTGTGCCTAAACCTGTCATCATCTGCTCCAAACAAAAGTTCTTTGTGCAGAAACGTAGTGCTGCTTTGCCAGGGTCCCTCCACTGCTGTTGATACTGTTTTCATTCTGCATTCCCGTCATAAATAGAAATAAATGGCCTTATTAACCATTGCCAACCTGCAAAGTCTACAGGAGAGTCAATCTCAAACTTATTTTATAAAGAGGGCAACAGATTTAGTCTTCAAATTTTAGAGCTGAAAAGGCGATTCAATTTAATCAGCTGAGATTACACATATATATTAGAATGTGCCCAGCACTTAGGGGAACAAACATTAAAGAGATACTCAAGAGAGGGCTGATTACAGAGAGAGAGAGGGAAAGAAAGGGACTTCTACTGTGACTATATACAATAGGTTGTACTGTTACAAAGGATGGCGAGCCCAGGGGAGCTGCAAGAGGGAAGAGAGGAAGAGAAGGGAAGAGCGACTAATAACATTTTACTCATATTGACGGTCTGCTATGCATTAGATATCATTCTCAGCTCTTTCACATCTGACGCCACTTGGCAAGTAGGACATCTTTAAATATGTCTTTATAGCCAAAACATAAGCAGTCTAGAACTGAAATATTCAAATATACTCAAAATTCTACCATTTTAAACAATCAGTAAGCAAACAAAAAATCCTTCTTTCTTTTTTCGGAGCCTCCTCTCTTGAATTCTTTGGCAAATACTCATTTTTAAGTCATTACATTTTAACTGGGCTTCCTTCCACCCCATCAACTCACTGGAGTTGTACCTGCTAAGACCACCAAGTGATCTCCAAATTGCTATATTCACGGAACACACACTGTTTTGCATCGTTACTTGACTTTCAGGAATAAGAACATTCTCGTGATTTCTCTTCCATTATTATTATTTTTTATAATGCCACATGTTCTCTCTTCCTACCCTTCTTGTCAATTCTGTCCTCTTTTGTTGACTTTCATATCCAAACATGAAGTGTTGCATTGTTTTTGCTTTTTAGCCCCCAGGATTATGGCCCTCTCCACACCTCACTGGGCAATGTCTTTCCATATCATATCACCAGACTCATGTGTCTTTCATAGATATACACTGGACATTTCCGACTCAGTACCTTCAGTTCACTGACCTTGAGCTATATCCTCTTCTATTCAGATGCCTACTCAGCATCTAGTTTTGTGTGCTTCAAAGATACATGAAGTTCAACTTGTGGAATTGGATTCGGAACTTTTTTCTTACAATAGAAAAAGGTGGAGGATTTCTTTACATGTTGACATTATAATATTTGAGCCTTACCATCTGAAAATAGGGATTCACTGAAAAAATTGGGAGGGTTGGTGACATAATAATTTCATGTTAAAAAGCATACTCTTGATATAACGTATAGAATATATAAGAGAAAGGCCAGGCAAAGCTAGGGCAGAGAGATCCGCAGAAGACTATGATGGGTATGCAGTAAGAGCCCTGCTAAGAAGGTAAGGGGTAAAATAGGATAAACAGAAATTTGTGACTGATTTGATGTAAGACTTACAGAGATGGCAGTCAAAATTTGGCACCTGTATTTCTGACGTTGACAAATGGTAGAGGGAACAACATATGAAAAGGTCACTTTTGGATCACTTGTACTCATAGGCGTTGACTGAATATCATCTTGGTCCTAATATGTCAAGAGCACTCTCAAATCATAAGGAAACAGACAAACAAACATGGTAATAGAAAAAAAAAAAAGCTGACTACTTAAATAATTAACTCAGTGACACATACAGTTAAGTTTACAATGCATATAAGGCAATGAAATAAACCTTTCTTTAATGTTTATTATTGAAAGAGAGAGCGCAAGCAAGCGTGTGAGTGGGGGAGGGGCAGATGGAGAGAGAGAGGGAGACACAGAATCTGAAGCAGGCTCCAGGCTCTGAGCTGTCAGCACAGAGCCTGAGGTGGGGCTCAAACTCATGAATGGCCAGATCATGACCTAAGCCGAAATTGGATGCTTAACTGGCTGAGGCACCCAGGCGCCCCTGAAATAAACAGAAACCCAGATCTCTCTTTAGCTTCAGACCAACACAGTCAACCTGGGCATATTTATTCCACAGGTTTCAGGATAAATTGTATCCAAGCCTTATAGGCCCATATAAAATCAAGCAGAAAGTGTTAAGATGTGGGGGCGGGGTGAGGGAGGGGAGTTAAGATACAACCCTGAAGAAAAGCAGCATTTAATGATCAAAAAAGGAAAGAAGAGACTGCAAAAATACATCTTTGATATTCAGGTAAGAAATAAATCAGAAATGTATGCATCATGGAAACAAAGAAAGAAAATGTTTTTAAGTAGCACTTAAAAATTACCACTGAAGTAAAAGGTGAGGATAGCAAAATCCCAGGCTCCATTTCAACATAAATCACCTCCCTTAGAATGTTAACTAAAGAACATTACTCTACCTTTGTTAACGTACATAATAATTATAAGGATAATGTTTTCTTCCTTTTTTCCCTTTCCTCAATATTCGCTCAAATTTCCCCAAAGTCAATTGGTCACTTGAAAAATCACTCCTTATAGTAAAACAACCCCCACACATACAAAATACCACCAATGTAGTAAGAGAAGCCACAAAAGTACTACAAGAAAGCATGGGTGAATATTCTGGTGATTTTAAATTAGAAACGATTTCCTGCATGGTATAAAAGCAAAAGCCACAAAGATTGACTATTACAATTTAGAAGTTCAGCATATCTAAAAAATGACATAACGATAAACATAAAAATATGTTTCAAACCTATGACACAGTGTTATTATACTAAAATCAATGGAGATACTAAATACTTTTTGAGTTGGAGAGCATGATGCCCATTCCAATAAAAACGGATTCTGGATAGTATGTATTCTACCAGTATGTACTGAGTAAATATCATCCTGCTTTCTAACATTACATGGATCATGCTAAAATCAATAGGAAACACGAGGGGGTATCTGATTGGCTCATTTGCTTAAGTATCTAACTCTTGATTTTAGCTCAGATCATGAGGTCACAGTTTTCAGGATTGAGCCCTGAGTTAGGCTCTGTGCTGACAGTACAGAGTCTGCTTGGGATTTTCTCTTTCTCTCAAAATAAATAAATAAACATTAAAAAACATTAAAAAATTAAAAAATAAACATTAAAACCAACAGGAAACACGAATTCCAACAGAAAATGAGGTAAGAACTTGAGCAGATTAGAGGAGAAAAATAAAAATGGAGAACTAACATATAAAAAGTCTCTAAAATGTAAGTGAGAATTATAAGAGTTACTTTAGGAAGGTGACCAAGCGGCCATATTATTTGTAGGTCAGAGAATAGTTCCAGGCACCGCCAGGGACCGACGACCCCCACTCTCTGATCTGGAATGTCTCAAACTGGAATGTCTCACTATGGAATTCCAGCATCCCCCGACCCCACCGAAGTAAACAGCCAGTCCTGTCCTGCCACCATCCAAAGATGCCCTTACTTGGCTATCTGCCCACCTGAGGTCAAATCCAGAACTCCTGCACCCATAAAACACCTTGCTCTCCCATACTTGGCGTGACTTCCCTGACTCCCCACTCCAGAGTCACGGAACCTCGCCTGGGAATTGCAGACTTCAATAAAGGCTTTCTTGGCTCCATAACTCGGTCTCTTTCTTTCCTCTCATCTCTGCCTCCATCTATTAAATCTTACAAGAATATTACATTAGCTTATTACCACAGCAAATCCTGAAAATATACAGGATTGTCAAAATGGTAAAGAAATAAGTAATGTTTTCATTTACTTTAGGTGATGGTCTAAATTAGTACATACCTTTTGTGGGGCAATCTTGCCATTTTTACCAAAACTGAACATACTAACAATGTTTGATATAAATTTCCACTGGTTCCAGTGGGATAATCATCGGTTAAAATCCAGAGATATGTGCTAAGATGATAATTATAACCTAGTTCATTATTATAAAGAAACTGGAAACAATTTAATTGGTCACTAACAGATTAAATCAATTATGAACATTTATTGACTGGAATACTATGTAACCATTGAAAAGAATGATTCATTTCTTGAAATTCTCATAAGTAAACTCATAAATAAATGGAAGGTAGTTCACCAAATATTATTTGGGTGGTAGAATTTTCAAATGATCAAAATTTGCTTTTATTTTTAGTTTATTTATTTGAGAGAGAGAGCGAGAGAGAGAGAGAGTGAGAGTGAGAGCAAGAGAGCGAGAGAGAGAAAGAGGTAGAGGGGTGGAAAGAGAGAATCCCAAGCAGGCTCCGAGTTGTCAGTGCAGAGCCCAACATGGAGCTTGCTCCCATGATCCTGAGATCACAACCTGAACTGAAATACAGAGTTGTATGGTTAACCAACCGGCTGAGCCAGCCAGGTGCCCCGTTTCTTCTTTATAAATACCTAACTGCCGAAATTTTCAGTATGAACTAATCAACAAAATTTCTGGCTCTCTCTTTTACACGTATGGTTTCACATCCTGGTCCTTATTTAGTTTGGTGAGGTCAGGTGACTAGTTCTGGTCAACGGGTTTGCAGTAGAAGTCACTTGTCAATTTCAGGCCTGAGTGTTTAATTTCCTGTGTTCAGATTCTTTTGACTTCTATTTTTCCCTCTGCCACAACAGTGCGCAGTGTTTTTGAGAATGGCTATTCCAGGAACCTTGGAACTGCAGAAGGAGCATCATGAAGTGGAGCTCCTAGATGACATGTGACCGCCACGTAACACAGGAGAGAAATCAATCTTTGCTGTTTTAAGCTATTGAGATTTCTAGGTTGGTTGTTGCTTTATCATAATCTAGTTTATCTTATTTTCTGCAATCTATGTTATGTCTTTAAACAGAAAGAAAAACAGCTATTTTCATTAAACCAAGTTATGTTCCTCAAAATGTTTGTAACACTCCTAGTCTGCAAGAGGTAAACAAATGATCTTAAATTGCATATTTTTCCTTCTGCCACAAACTAATATATTAACTAAAAAGGCAATCCACTTCTAGATGGCTAGTAGGCTAAGGGACAGTCTCCCACATTGCATTTTATCTTCACAGGGGTCCTGACCTGGTTATTTTCGATAACTCCTTGATTTCTGCACAATCCTTACGTGGTGCAAATCATGGCTATTGAGACATTATTGCATTAAAATTCTAACCTCTAAATCCATGGAAGAGAATTTAAATGAAATTATATTACTTTTACATGTCATGCTTACTTCCGATAATTATACAATTTCATTAACAAAATTGAGTTTTTCCAGTTGTTTTTATTTTTTTTAATAACACAGGTAGTTTCACGGGTTACAAACATTCCAAACATACACAAAGAAGTGACTTTGCATATCCAGCATTTTCTCATTTGGGGAGGGCATTTATGTTTCCCATTTTAATCAGCCTGGTCAATTAAATTGGACAGTTTCCTATTTGTTTCTTCCCAGTTTATCCCTCACTTCTTTGCATTCTGCTTTTAATGAACTAGCTCAAAGCTGCTGTTTGGTCTTCACAACACTACAGGGAATGTTTAAAAAATAAACTAAATTACCTTTGTGATTTTTTTTCAAATTTGCTGAAAATGAGATTTTTTTCAACAACCTCTTTTACATAACCCCCTCCTTCCTTTTTAATTTAAATGTTGGTACTAAAATGAGCTTACAATATTCCATTAATATCACTAAGGGAGAGAACTGTTTCCTAGGCAGTGTACAGGTTAATCTATAATTCTCTCCTCTCCTTCATTGTTCTATGATGTGTATGTTATATATTTTATATTGGTATTTAACATAGTTAGCAGTTTATCTGCTTTAAGCATTCTACCTTTCCATATTACTTATCAAAATGAATCAATGATCCAATGTTCAAAACTTTTGAAAAAGAAAAGTATAATCTACTTTGGAATGAAATATTTGATCATTTTGGGGAAAAAATAAATGCACATACATAAGTGTATCTTGAGTATACTGTTCTTAAAGAATTAGCTGAATATAGGGTTCAGAAGACCGGTAGTATGCTAGCCCATAAAAATATGCATTGACCTTTCTCCACAGATAACTCACAAATTCTATAATCTACATAAAGATTATCAAGAGTTGATTCTGTGTAGTGCTTACCTGTTAAATCAATGTGGAGTTAATGCCCCATTATTCCTCTGTTAAATGAAAAAAAAAATAGCCCTTACTTTCCCCTACTCACATGGATCTTGGGAGGTTGAAAATAAAGTATGGATGAAGAGATTTTTGTACAAGTGTAAAGCAATACATTAATGTAACGTGGTAGCAGATTCCAGGAACAGATGGTCAGGTGGCTACACTCAGGATGCAAAGTCAATGGTTCAAGAGGATGAGACCAGACAACAGCAGGTTGAATACGTGCCCTGCATGCCACTCAAGGAATTTGAACTCAACCCTGAAGACATTAAGGAGCTACTGATGGGTTTTAACCATAAGAGTTTTAGTTAAGAAAAAAATCATCCTGGAAGCAAAGTGGAAGGAGCCACATGACGCTGGATTAGACACACCAGATAGGTAGTTCTTACTCCACCAAGGGAGAGACATGATGAAGGCCTGAATCAGGAGATCAGTAAAAAACAGGGAAGATGCGGGGCACCTGGGTGGCTCAGTCGGTTAAGCCTCCAACTTCAGCTCAGGTCATGATCTCACGTTCGTGGGTTTGAGCCCCGCATCGGGCTCTGTGCTGAAAGCTAGCTCAGAGCCTGGAACCTGCTTCAGATTCTGTGTCTCCCTGTCTCTCTGCCCCTCCCCCACTCATGCTCAGTCTCTCTCTGTCTCAAAAATAAATAAAACATTAAAAAAAAAAGACAGGGAAGATGCAACGCATAATAAATACACCTGAGAAGTAGTGGTGATTGAAAATCAGAGGATGGGTGAATGAAGGACCTGAGGAAATGTGCACAATTCAGAAGTTCTTAGCTTGGGCAACTTGTACCCTTAACCAAGACAAGGGGTCCCAGATTTTCAAGGGCAAGTACCTGGTTTGTACCTGTTGTTTCACACTGTTGGACACTTGTAGGAACTGGTGACTTCCAACAAGCAACTGGAGCCCTCCAGCTAAACGGGCATCCTAGCAACATGCAATAGTCAGGGTTACTGGTCGAAAAATAAAGTATGCTCACACCAGGGGCTGTTGAATCATCATCAGTAAAAGCAATGATTCTTTGTGGGCTTTCGTTGGTGGTGATCATGTTATAGGTCAAGCCATAAAATAACTTTATAATTCTTGAGTTGAGAGGAGGCTACTCTGCCCTTTAAATACATCTGACTTCCGACTGTAGTCAATAAACGGAGTATACAAACATCAGAGATACCATATCTGGAATGTTAGCACTCCTTGAGGAGAGCAATCAATCATCTTCCGGATGCAAGATAAAACTGTAACCAGTATAAAATAAAAAAGGTCAACATCTGGCTGGTGGTCACGACTCGTTTTCTTACTACCTGTTGTTTTTGGTTTATAAGCCTGTGTTCTTGTTAAAAAAGAAAACTTCGTAGAAGGTTCTTTATCCTTTATTTATTTTTATTTTTAACTGTTTATTTATTTTTCAGAGAGAGCGAGAACACAAGCAGGGGAAGGGCAGAGAGAAGAGACGCAGACTCTGAAGCAGGCTCCAGGCTCTGAGCTGTCAGTGCAGAGCCCGAACTCACAAACTGTGAGATCTTGACCTGAGCTGAAGTTGGACTTCAGCCATTCAGGCACCCCTATGAACCAGCCACTTCTCATCTGCATTTTCTAGTGTAAAGTAGGACACATCAAAATAAACAACTAGTGAACGCTTTTTGTAATCATTTCACAAAGTGCCAGAGTACGTGGGATATAAATGAGGGCACTGTATTTGGGAATAATTAGGATCAAATTCTTTCTCCCATTTTGAAAACATTCTCTCTCCCTCTATGTCCTTCTCTGCACACATCTAGACATATTTACCCTAACGACACCACACCACCCTCCTCACCACCACTGCCGCCATCACCAGCACCCAAGTGATCTAGACAGACATGATTACTGAAAAAGGGTACTTTTCTGTGGATTCTTAGCTTGTCATGAATATCATGTTATCTTTAGGCTAAAAGGCTCAAATCATCAAAAATGCCCTGTAGCTGTCATTGCAATCAATAATGTCAATCGGACTAGTGCTTAAGAAGAACAAAATTGTGAGCAGATTGGATTTGTCTTTAGAGAACAATGAACTGGAATAAGGGCAAGAAGGCTGGCTGGCTGGGAGGTGCTAAAAAGATCAATCATTTTCTAAGGGGCTCTGGGCTGCCTAAAGACAAGGAATGTGTTGGCTGTTTGCCTCCTCCCTGAGTCCTGTATCTAGCACATATCAGTATCAAGAATACCCAAGGTGTAGAGTATACCATGGATAGTAATAAGTAAATCTCATCAATGAGACCCTGAAGGAGGTGCACGGTAACAGCAAACTTACAACCATTTAAGGCTGCGTTTCCTTTATCAGGGCTGTTCATTTTTAGCCTGGATTTGCTTGTTTGAAAACATTAGCGGAGGTGTGATAAGTTTAGAGAGGGAGGGATCGATGCTACCTGCTCTGGATTTAGCATCTTCCCTTCCCCTTCAGGACCTTGGAGCTCTCCGAGGCTTTCCCTTTCCTTATAAGCATTTCCTTTGCATTAAACCAAGACTCATCTCCTTCAAGTTCATATTTTTTATACAATTCGCAGACTGAGCGTGGTTGTTCACTTTCTCATTCACACATCTGCAATCCCTATCAACCTTGGCGGTAATGCAATATCACCAGAGGGCATTGTCTGCTTTATGAACTGCTGCAGCTTCGCTAAAGCGCAGGGCCTGCATTGCCTCTACCAGTCTAGTCTGTAACTCTATCTACAGATGGGGCTGCCAGACCACATCTTATTATAGAAGCAGGCTTCACGGAAATCAGTCTATACTGTGTACAGTTTTATTTTCTTCTAAGCTTTTGTTTCTTTTTGGATTCTGCTAAAAGCAAGAGACTCAAAGAAACACACCTCCAATCCAGTTCATACAGAGAGTGCTGGAATTGGTACATGTTTATGAGAGTAATCTGTCCTGGCAGCAGAAAATGTGCTTTGCCATCCATTGTCCCATTTCCTATGAGAAGATAATATTGATACATGACACTAGGTCTCTGGCCACGGAATCCGGAGCTGGAAGTAAGGTGAATGTACCCTCTTAGAACAGAACTGCCTTGAGATCAGGGCTGGGGTCCACTCAGGAGTCCCAGACAAGAAACCTGAAGAGTGAGGAAATCATACACCAGCTAAACAGACTCCATTATGGATTGTTTATTCAATGGAATCTACTTTACCAGTGACTGACTTGATTACCTGATGAGAAAAAATATGGTAAGATGGGTGGATAATGGATAGAAGTGTTACTTCTGGCTCATCGGAAGGCTGATGTGTCCTACCTGTCTCAATAGATTGGCCCAGGGCTCCTCAGATTCTCCGAATCTTGCAGAGGATGGGTTCTAGAATCTGACATAAAAGATCAATCTAGAGGTGGGGCTGAGGGTCCTGAGCGTGAGATCTAGCGTGTTGCAAGGGCAGAAGGAAAGCTAATCATAGGTGTAAGTGGTAAACTGTAGGTGTTCCTTTGTATGGCTTCTCTCCAACAATCTCTGCCAATACAGGGTGATACTCAAGGCCTGCCCTCCCCAAATTCTCCCATGGGGCCTTTAAATGAGAACCAAGATTAAACCAGAAATGAAGAAGTTAAAAATTACACCAGAAAACAGTATCATAAAAAATATGTTTAGAATTTTTTTGAAAAATGAAATTGAGGGCACCTGGTGGCTCAGTCGGTTAGCGTCCAGCTTCGGCTCAGGTCATGATCTTGTGGTTTGTAGGTTCAAGCCCCGTGTCGGGCCCTGTGCTGACAGCTAGCTCAGAGCGTGGAGCCTGCTTCAGATTCTGTATCTCCCTCTTTTTCTGACCCTCCCCCGCTCACACTGTCTCTGTCTCTCAAAAACAAATTAAAAAAGCATTAAAAAAATAAATTTGAATTTTAAACAGACACAGGAAGGCACGGAAACAGGCATGGCTGATCCACATCTTGGGTTCCAGATCTGGGGTCTTCTCTATCCTCAGGCAAGGATGTCTGAGGATGTCAACCATTTGAAATACGCAACACATACAACAGTTCCTTGCAAACAAGCTCCTTTCACAGCAACGATTTTCATAACCTTCTTGTCAGAGGCAACCCAATGCAAAAGTGCTGTCTTGCAGGGTTGCCCATAAAAGGAGAGCCACAGGAATTTACATGCCATCTTTTTACCGTCTTTACTTACCTTGGAGCCTCACCAAGTGATCAAAACCCCTGATAGGTGTGTGGAAGACTGAGAAGGTGGCTTGTTCTAAGCTCATTTCATGGAAGAGAAATCAGAAACCAGGCAGAATCAGGCAGTAGTGGCTGGTTGTTGTCAGCCAGAATTTGCTGTAAATAGGCAGCCCTGAGGGGAGGAAATCCATTTATTCCCAACCCTACTCCCTAATTGTCTACTGCCATGGCTTTATTTTATCTCAATGCATAACTATATATATATATATATATATATGCAACTCTGCTTCCCTCTGGCTCCCTTTTTTTCCCATTTCCCCTGTTTTTATAATATAAACTAACTCCCAGCAGAATGAGAGTGATGAAGGAGTGTCTCCGGTTCTGCATACATTACGAGGATCAAAACTAAATGCTGGGTGATAAATACCACTAGAGAATACAGAATGCTCCAGGAGAAAATGATCTTTAATGGAGTCGCTCTTAAAAGTATCTGCATGTGGCAACGCTAAATACCATGAAGTCTCGGTTACAGATCACAGAACTCAAATACATGAATATTAAAGAAGAAAACAGCAGTGGAGGAGCTAAAAGTGAGTGGAGGAAGCGACTAAGGGAAAACCACATTCATCAGGCTTACTTCTTGTTGTATGGCCCCCTCTAGGCAAAACCACAATTGACATAAAACTTTTCTTTTTGATATATTGGTTCACTTGTTCTCTCTTCTTTCCAACCTTAATCATTCCATTTCTATCATGTTCTGCCCACAAAATAGAATTTGAAAATAACTATTTGGAGGTTACAAAAATCATATAGTCTCTGACATCTGCATTTTAATTGGGGCAAAAGGTTTAATCTAAGAAATGACTCTCTAATGGTGAAATCTCAGCAAGAATGAGAAAATGAAGGCTAGCTGGAAACAGATGGACATTTTAGTAAATTACATCTTTTTTAAAATTATAGCCTATACATGGTTTTCTTCATTCATACAAATGCTTTTCTACAGGGCTGACTGCTACTCTATCTGTATTGTTTTCCCTTCTAAGAATGGGTGGTATGATAGTGGTAGGGTGCTTAAAGTGTGGATACACCAAGCTTTTCAAGTGTTGACCCTGTGAAGGTCCAGTCACCACTCACACCTTTGTTCCAGCAAAGCCACAGTGTCACAGAATCCATTCTGGTTGAAAGTGCACTTGCAGTGAGGACAATACCTATTTAAAGTGCTGTTACCTAAGAGATAGAGCATGAGGTTGGTACAGTTCACAGGGAAGACCACTCCAGAATATGCCTCTTTGGTATGCAGATTATTCCATGCTGAAGACAATTAAGTTCATGAAGAGCTTTATACTGCTCTCTTAACAGCCTAAAGTAATCCAGATAGCCGACCTGTACCAGGAAGTGAGTGATTACCAAAGATCACTTGTTTTAAAATCAGAAAGAAGTATCACCATGGCAGAGCAAGTGATTGATTACTAAACATTTGCCCCTCCAATCTTCGTGTGAATTGTCTTCTTCCTCACTGAAGTCACAGACCTCTTTCCCCTTTCTCCTTAGCTTACAATGGCATATAAGCCTCACTTGCCTCTCTTGCCTCTGTGGGACTCTTGAAGACACATAATTAAATTTGTTTTTCTCTTGTTAAACTGTTTTCTATCAATTTAATTATAAGCCCAGCCAGAGAACCTAGGAAGGAGGAGGAAAAAGTGTTCCTCCCCTGCAGATTTCACGTACCAACATGGAGTCCTCCACTCACTGGACCCTGCTCTCCCCAGAGCTGCTACAGCTGAGCAGTCCTGGGACCTGTGACCGGGGCTGGTAGAAGGTAAGAATTCTTCCCATGACATTCACCAGGATCTCTGTCTATAGGATCTGGTGGAAACGAAATTGGCCGAAGTCCTTTTCTTTTTTTCCAAATTTAGATTAGCAGGAGAAATACATGTGTGAACTAGTTCCTTGAGTACAGCAATTCTGGTAAAAATCTCTTAAGAGTACCCTTGTTTCCTATCGATCCCTTTCCTCCATGGAATGGCCACTGTCTATCTTAGTCTTTTGCGTCATTTCATAAGAGAGAAAACCACAGGGTAGAATCACAGGCATAGGTCCTATTAGCCTACATTTTCAGCTGGCCTAACAAATTGGTGAGTTCACGTTTCTTACTGGACCAGTGTCTGTTTAAACTTTGCTGTGGGTCTCCTACTTAAAAATCAGATAGGTTTTCCTTTCGTCTTGTTTTATGTCCTGAGAGCCTGGTTTTATGACCAGTAAGAATATTCTCTCAGCTTCCTGCCAGCGAAAAGAGGCAAATGCAGGTGTGTTGTGTGGTCCATTGAGTAGACTGAGGTTCTAGGACTGAGGTTCACAAGAGCACTCTTGCTGTCCAACCATGCCAGTCCCCAGGGAAATTTGTCATACAGGTCCCAGTCTACTAAGGACCTTTGTTATCTTAGTCTCCTTTTCCTTGTTAGTGTTGGAAAAGTCTCGTTCCAGTAATGCCTACCTGAGTGCCACAGGTTCATGGGTCTTTGGCTAGAGGTATCTCATGACCCTATGAGAGACCAGAGGTCCCATTTCCACTACACCATTCTTACCACTCATGGCCTGAGGCTCTCTGTTTCTTAGGCTAACTCTGGAGTGAACTCTCTGGATAAGGGCTACATTATTTGCCCTCTTCTTTAGGATTCTTCTTCCATCTTTGGTTATGTGATAAAAAAGGCTTACTGGTAGGGGTGCCTAGGTGGCTCAGTTGGTTGAGTGGCTCTTACTTTCAGCTCAGGTCATGATTGCATGATTAGTGAGTTTGAGCCCCACAATGGGCTCTGTGCTGACAGTGTAGACTGCTTGGGATTCTCTCTCTCACTCTCTCTCTGACCCTTCCCCATATTCATTCCCTCTCTCTCTCTCTCTCTCTCTCTCTCTCTCAAAGGTGAATAAATAATTTTAAAAATGGCTTACTGGTTTGAGTCGCTATAGAGATTAATACATCCTGTAGATCCTATGTATCAATGGCCAAAGGTTTCTTTTGAATTAGAAAAACTTCACTATTAAAAACAATTTTTTTAGAGTGTTCTCCTAAACAATTGTCTTATTGGTACCTATGGCACTCAATTAAATGGTGGACACAAAAGAGTGTAATGCCTGCCCTTGGGCACTCTGGTAATAAGAAAAAAAATTTAAACTTAGAACAAAATTCAAGTCTATATTCAACATAAATTCCCCTTCTTAAAATCCAATCACATCCCCTTCACTCCCAAATTTATCTACCTTCCCCAGGAAATCACTTAAACAATCAGGTGCCAATGTAAGGACACAAATCTGAATCAAACTGACTCAATGACAGGCTTCCAGTTTCCTCTCTGACCTTGGAGGCCTAGGTGAAGGTTTCTCAGAATCATTAGACAATAGAAGGGCACACATTGCCCAAGGCAAGAGGGACAACCCTTGTAACACTCAATCAGAAAAGGCCAGCTAACACCCTTAGCATTTCTAAGGGCAAACCTAAAGATAGAAGCTATGCCCTAGTGAGGGTCCTGGGTCTACTCTGTAATTGGTTAACACTCTAAATGTTGTGATTGGGTCTTGCCAAAAGTAACAATGTGTATGGTTAAAGTTATTGTCAATAATGATAGGCAACAGTGATTGGGTCACTATACCTGTGTCACAATTTCCTGTAACTCCCCCTTCCCAAACTCATAAAGGCCCTATCTCGCCTTTTTTGGGAGCTCTCAGCATGGATCCACTGCACTGGTAAAGTCTGTGAGCCCGAGTTTAGGTCCCACGAGCCTAAACCCGAAATAAAGCCCTTTCCTTTTGCATGCGTGACTCGGTCTCCCCGGCTGTCTCTGGTTTTGGGGGACGATATTAGAAATCTTGGGCATAACACCTGTTTCAGTTCCCTTTCCTTACAATATTTACAGAGCACTCCAGCCTCATCTCTTTGCCCAGGGTATACATTGCTTTTCTGTCCCTTGAAAATGTAAATCTTACCATTTCTTTGAAATGTAATCACCCCAGGAGGTAATTAACACTTGTTTGAAACTAAAGGGAGGTGGCAGTGGTGGTGGTGGCAGTTGAGATGGAGGAGAAGAGAGAGTGGGAGGGGCAGAGGGGAGGGAGAAAGAGGAGGAGGAACAAAGGGAGGAGGAGGAGGAGGAGCAAGGGAAGAAGAAGGAGAAAGAATTAGAAAAGAGACCTTTTAAAATTTTCAACAAGGGGCACCTGGGTGGCTCAGTTGGTTGAGTGTCTGACTTCTCTCAGGTCATGATCTCATGGGTTTAAGCCCCGCATCAAGCTCTGTGCTAACATCTCAGAGCCTGGAGCCTGCTTTGGATTCTGGATCTCCCTTTCTCTCTACCCCTAGCTCATTCACACTCTCTCTCAAAATAAACAAACATTAAAAAAATTAAATTACAAACAATACCAAAGCTATTGACTGTCACTATGTGCACTCAATATGAACACTTACATGTATTATACGTTTTAATGGTCAACAATATTGTAAGGGGTATATAATTATTTTCAATTCACAAGTAAGGACTGAGAGGTTAATTAACTTGCCCAAAGTCACATAGCTGCTAAGACAAAAAAGAATAGAGACCATTTTCAAGTAGACAACAACAATAACATACATATGTGCATTAAATACAAACTGCCAAAAAGTCTTCCTTGCCCAAACTGTAGACCACACCCTCATTAAGATTACATGCCAAGGACAAATACAAATCCTGAACGTTTTCTCCACAAGAAGTAAAAAGCTCTACTCATCTGAGCAGATAACTTACTCCGACTATTATTTATACATTAGTGAGTTCTGTATTATACCTGATTCATGGTTAACATTATAAATGAAAGCTTACAAGATCTCCGTTTGTGTGTTTATGTAAGTCATGTATGTCCTGGAGAGACAGGGATCATAGGAAGATCCTCCGGAACAGAAGAGCTGGCAGGTGCCATCTGCCTCCTCCGCCCCCAGTGTAAACACATGGCCACCTGTGGGAACCAGCACGGTGACGCATGCACTCACTACCTACCTTGTTTGCAACAAGCCCCGCCTCCTCATGGCTCAGTGGATCCACCCTTCCCAACCATGTGTTCCTCAGTCCCAGAGCTGTGGGTTTCTTCCCCAAAGAGACCAGCACAAACCTTGCCGACACATCTCACCTCCATGCTTGGTGGGGCCTCATTCCTCGCTGCGGTGGCGGCTGGCCCGTGGAAGACCAATATGCACCTTGTTAGCATTGTGCCTGTTGCCCTTGTGGAGTGTGGAGCACCCAGGTCAACCCGGTCCCCGTCGCAGCAGCCCGACAGCAGATCTCATTGGCAAGCTGAACAGCATTTCCTGCATCAACAGTGTATCCCCTGCCAGCCCAGTCCTGGGGTAGCACACGTCCCCTCATATACACACACGACATGCAGCTCGTTCATAGTGGTGCCACAATACCACATGTGCAAGCAGCTCCTACAGAAGCCAGCACCACACCAAAGTGACTCCTCATGGGGTGAGGGGAAGAGAACCACACACACCAGTGGATGCCGGCCCCAGCGATGGTTTGGAGGCAGACAGGTGTTCTGAGTGCAGGCTCCACCCACCAATGAAAACTTATCAAGGGACAATGCAGAGAGTGTGCCCTGGCGTTTGGGGCTACTACATCACCGGAGAGCATCTGATTGACTCACCTCAAGCCTAAGGCAGCTTCAAACTGATCCACTGACACCACAGGGACAAAACACTGCCCACAAGAGGTAACAAGAGCCACTGAAGACAACTGAACACTGAAGGACAAAGTGGCCAAGACACAGCAGCTGAGTGCACACAACACACAAAGGAGGTGCTCCTAACGTGCCAGGTTCTGGTGAACAAGGGACACTGCCCTGCAGAGCACGACAGTACCTACTCTTCACAAGGGTCCTGCCTGCCAGGATGGGAGATACAGCTGACCTTTTCTTTAAAAAAAAATTTTTTTTAATGTTTTATTTATTTTTGATACAGAGAGAGACAGAGCATGAGAGGGGGAGGGGCAGAGAGAGAAGGAGATACAGAACCGGAAGTAGGTTCCAGGCTCTGAGCTGTTAGCACAGAGCCTGACATGGGACTTGAATCCACAAACGTGAGATCTGACCTGAGCCGAAGTCAGAGGCTTAGCCGACTGAGCCACCCAGGTGCCCCGTGCTGACCTTCCTAACACACAGAAACAAGACACAAAGAGTTAGGCAAAATGAAAAAGCAAAGGACTATGCTCCAAATAAAAGAACAGACAAAACCAAAGCAAGAGACCTAAGTAAAAAAGATGTAAATAATATGCCTTATGGAGAATTTACCATAATGATCATAAAGATACTCAATGGTCTTGAGAAAAGAATGGCGGGCATACGTAAAACCTATAACAGAAACAGAAGACAAAAATAAATCGGAGATGAAGAACATAATAAATGAAATTAAAAATATACTAGATGGACTAAAAAGGCTACAGGAAGCACAGGAATGAACTAACAACCTGGAAGATGGAGTAACACAAACTAATCAAGCTGACCAGGTGAGAGGAAAAAAATATGCAAAATAAGAATAAACTTAGGTAACTCAGTGATTCCATCAACTGTGATAACATTGACATAGTGATCCCAAAAGAAGAGAGAGAAGAGAGGGCAGTGAATTTATTTGAAAAAATAATAGCTAAAAGTTCTCTAATCTGGGGAAGAAAGCAGATATCCAGATCCAGGAGAAACAGAGATTCTCCCAATAAAATTAAACCAAGGAGGTCCAAACCATAACACATAGTAATTAAAATGGCAAAAAAAGTAGAAATTAAGAAAGGATTTTAAAAACAGGAAGAGAAAAGAATGAAGTTTCATACCAGGGAAACCTTATTAGGCTATCAGCTGATTTTTCAGTAGAAACTCTGAAGACAAGAAGGCATGATATCCTCAAAGTGCTAAAAAGAAACAGAAACAAAAACAGCTGCACCCAAGAATACTCTATTATCAGGCAAGCCTATCATTCAGAATAGAAGGAGAGTTTCCCAGACAAACAAAACCTAAAGGAGTTCATGACCACTAAATGAGCTCTACAGCAAATGTTAACATAAGTCACATTAAGAAAAGTAGGAAGCATAAAAGCAATAAAAGTAAGTATGTCTGTAAAGCTCACTCAAGGGACTCACAAAATAAAAGAACATGAAGTTTAACACCATATGCCTACAACATGGAGGGTGGAGAGAAGTAAAGAATGCGTCCAAATTTAAGCAACCATCAACTTAATATAAAATACTGTATAGAAGAGGTTATATGCAAACTTAATGGTAACCACCAATCAAAAAACAGCAACAGGTATAGAAAAAATAAAAACAAAGGAATCCAAGTACATCACTAATGAAAGCCAGCAAACAATGGGAGAAGGAGCAAGACAAAAGCAACTAAAAACAAGTAACAAAATGGCAATAAGCACATACCTATCAATGATTAAATTGAATGTAAATGGACTAAATGCTTCCATCAAAAGACACAGGTAATTAAATGGATAAAAAAGCAAGATCCTTTCATATGTTGTCTGTAAGAGACTTGTTTTAGACCTAAAGACATGCAGATTGAGAGTAAGGTGATAGAGAAATATGTACATGCAAACAGATGTCGAAAGAAATCTAGGGTAGCAATACTTAATATTGGATAAAACAAAGACTATATCAAGAGACAAAGAAGGAAACTATACAATAATAAAGGGACAATTTGACAAGAAGATGTAATAACTGTAAATATTTATGTACCCAACATGGAGCACCCAATACATAAAAACACTTAATAACAAATGTTAAAAACAACAATTAATTGATAGCAATACAGCAATAGTAGAGAACTTTAACATTCCACTTACATCAATGGACAGATTATCCCTATAGAAAGTCAACAAAGAAGCAGTGACTTTGAATGACACACTAGACCACAAGGATTTAACAGACATATTTAGAACGTTCCATCCTAAAGCAGAATACACATTCTTTTCTATTGCACATGAAAGTCTCCAGAATAGATCATATATTAGACCACAAAACAAGTCTCAATAAATTCAGAAAGTCTAAAGTTGTACCATGTACTGTTTCTCTTCTATTTTTTTTTTAATGTTTATTTATTTTTGAGAGAAAGAGACAGAGCATGAGCTGGGGAGGGACAGCAGGGAGGGGCAGAGAAAAACACACAGAATCTGAAGTAGGCCGTAGGCTCCGAGCTGTCACTGCAGAGCCCAGCTTAGGGCTCTAATTCATGAACTGTGAGATAATGCCCTGAGCTGAAGTCAGACACTCAACCAACTGAGCCACCCAGGCGCCCCTCCTGTACCTTTCCAGACCATAACACTATGAAACTGTAAATCAACCATAAGAAAAAATCTGGACAGACCATAAATACATGGACATGTTACTAAATAATGAATGGGTCAACCAAGAAATCAAAGAAGAAATTAAAAAATTACATGCAGAAAAATGCAAATCAAAATACAGGGGCGCCTGGGTGGCTCAGTTGGTTAAGCATCTGACTTTGGCTCAGGTCATGATCTCACAGTCCATGAGTTCAAGCCCCACATCAGGCTCTGTGCCGATACCTCAGAGCTTGAAGCCTGTTTGAGTTTCTGTGTCTCCCTTTCTCTCTGCCCCACTCTCACTTGCCCTCTGTCTCTTTATCTCTCAAAAATAAATGAATATTTAAAAAGAAAAGAAAATAAAAATACAATGGTATAAAATGTTTGGGATGCAGCAAAAGCAGTTCTAAAAGGCAAGTGTATAGCAAAACAGGGCTACCTCAAAAAGCAAAAATAAAATCTCAAATAAACAACCTAACATAACACTTAAAGGATCCATAAAAAGAAGAATAAACAAAACCCCAAACCAGTAGAAGGAAGGATATAATAAAGACTAGAGCAGAAATAAAGGGTATAGAAATTAAAAACAACACCAACAAAATGATTGACTTGATCAATGAAACCAGGACCTGGTTCTTTGAAAACATCACCAATACTGATAAACCTCTATCCAGATTCATCAGAAAGTAAAAAAGAGTGAGACAGAGACAGAGAGAGAGAGAGAGAGAGAGAGAGAGAGAGAGAGAGAGAGAGAAAGGACTCAATTACAAATCAAAGAGGAGAAATAACAAATGACAACAAAGAAATATAAAGGATTGTAAGACAATATTATGAAAACTTATATGACAACAAATTGGACATTCTAGAAGAAATGGATAAATTCCTAGAAACATAACTACCAAATGTGAAGCAGGAACAAATAGAAAATTTGAACAGATCAATTACTAGCGATGCAATTGAATCAGTAATCAAAAAACTCTCAACAAACTGGGGCACTTGGATGATTCAGTCAGTTGAGTGTTTGACTTGGGCTCAGGTCATGATCTCAGGGTTCATAAATTCGAGCCCCACATTAGGCCCTAGGTTGATAGCCAGGAGCGAGGCTGGGGCCTGCTTCAGATCCTATGTCTCCCTCTCTCTCTCCCCCTCCACCACTCATGCTCTGTCTCTCTCTCAACAGTAAATAAACATTAAAACAAACAAACAAACAAAAAACTCCCAACAAACAAAAGTCCAGGACCAGATGACTTCACAGATTACTTATATCAAACATTTTAAAGAGAGTTAATACCTATTATTCCTAAACTTTTCTAAAATATAGGAGTTAGTCAAACTTCCAAATTCATTCTATGAGGCCAGAATTACTGATACCAAAACTAGATAAAGAAAGCACAAAAAAAGAGAACTGCAGGCCAGTATCTCTGATGAATGTAGATGTAAAAATTATCAACAAAATATGGGCAAACTAAATCCAATAATAAATGAAAAGAAAATTATTTCTCATGATCAAGTGGGATTTCTGGGAGGTAAACATGGTTCAATATTCACAAATCACATCTATAAGAGGAAGGATAAGAACCACATGATCATTTCAAGAGATGCAGAAAAAGTCTTTGACAAAGTACAACACCCTTTTATGATAAAACTTCTCAGCAACGTAGGTTTAGAGGAAATATACCTCAACATAATAAAGGCCTTAGATTGAAAAAAAAAAACAACCTTCAGCTAACATACTCCATGAGGAAAAACTGAAAGCTTTCCCTCTAAGATCAGGAACAAGACATGGATTTCCACCCTCACCACTTTTATTTAACACAGTACTAGAAGTCCTAGCCACAGCAATCAGATGACAAAAAGAAAAGGAATTCAAATCAGTAAGGAAGATGTAAAAGTTTCACTATTTACAGATGACATACTATATACAGAAAATCCTAATGACTGCACCAGTAGACTTATAAATGACTTTATAAAAGAACTTATAATATTATATAATTATATCAAAATTATAAAAGAACTTAAAAATGAATTCAGCAAAGTCACAAAATTAATATACAGAAATCTGTTGCATTTCTATACATCGATAATGAGGCAGCACAAAGAGAAATTAAGAAAATAGTTTTATTTACAATTGCAGCAAAAAGTATAAAATACTTAGGAGTAAATTTAACCAAAAAGGTGAAATATTTGTACACCCAAAACTATAAAACACTGAGGTGCCTGGGTGTCTCAGTGGGTTGAGCTCAGGTCATGACTTTGGTTCAGGTCATGACCTCATGGTTTGGGAGTTCGAGCTCCACATTGGGCTCTGTGCTGACAGCTTAGAACCTGGAGCCTGCTTCAGATTCTGTGTCTCATTCTCTCTCTGTCTCTCCCCCAGTGTGCTCTCTCTCTCTCTCTCTCTGTCTCTCAAAAATAAATAAATGTAAAAAATTTTTTTAACTATAAAACATTAATGAAAGAAATTGAAGTGACACAAATAGATATTCCACACTCATCAATCGAAAGAACCAATATTGTTAGAATGTCCATTCTACTTAAAGCCATCTACTGGTTTAATGCTTTATCTAAATACCAACATTTTTCATGGAACTAGAAATAATAATCCTAAAATTTATATGGAATAACAAAATAACTGGAATATCCAAAGCAATCATGAAAATGGAAAATAAAACTGGAGGTATGACAATTCTGTAGTGATCTAAACAGTATGGCACTGACGCAAAAACAGATACATAGATCAATGGAATAGAATAGAAAGCCAAGAAATAAACCCATGATTATATAGTCAACTAGTCTTCAATAAAGGAGGCAAGAGTATCCAATGGCAAAAAGGCAGTCTCTTCAACAAATGGTGCTAGGAAAACTGGACAGCTATATGCAAAAGAATGAAACTGGACCATTTTCTTATATATACATGAAAATAAACTTAAAATTGATTATGTACCTAAATATGAGACCTTAAACCATAAAAATCCTAAAAAAGAGGATAGGCAGTAATTTCTCTGATATTGGACCTAGCACCATCTTTCTAAATATATCTCCTGACGCAAGGGAAACAGAAGCAAAATTATGTGTTTTTTTGGTTGGAAAATATAGGAGGTATACAGATGCATTTTTGTTGAGAGAAATAAAAATTATTTTGCCTTAAAATGAAGCTGGTTAATTTTGACTAGAAAAGAAGATAATAAAGGATGAACTATGGATACAGAAAGTTGATGAGAAAGAGCAAAAGATGAAATCATGTGTGGTCAAGTTGGCTAAAATTGAATTGTTATTATAAATTTGTAAAATTAGGTTTTAATAACAATAGTATCTTTATGTAAAACTGAAACTTAATTTTATCTCATCTGCTAAAAGGACAAAGTTTTCTTGGATGAATGATCTGCTCTTGATATTTTATGAAGTTTTCCTTTGCATTTTAAGTAATATGCCTAAAACAAAGGTTTTGTGTCTTGTCAGAATAACTTCCTGTGTTTCATATCAGGTCTTTGATTACTTAAGAAGCCTCGGTCTCATAAATTTGGAGAACTGATGGGTCCCAGAAGAGAGGGGGTGTGGGATGGTCAGAATGGGTGCAGGGGTGTGGGAGATACAGGCTTCCAGTCACAGAACGAATAAGTCATGGGGATACAGAGTGCAGCATAGGAAATATAGTCAATGGCATTGTAATATCATTGGATGGTGACAGATGTCCACTAAGATGTCCTCCTTCTAATAGGACACAGTTGGAAACCTTGATTATATTACCAAAGCTTGACTAGAATATCATATTTGAGAGAAAAGTACAAAGATTCAGATACACCCAGACAGCTTTTAAGGAATTAAGCTTGATTCTGTGGAGTCAATACAACCCCCCGGCCTGGTACCTTCATATATCAGGTGAGTGAGGTGAGAAAGGTCACTTTCTGGCAGATGCAAGAACCTCAGGATATCTTAGGGACCTTGAGAAGAGAAAATTAACCCAAATATATATGTACTGCAGGTGTAATCTGATGGCAAGTTCTTGGTCTGGCTTCCTATCCTCAAGAGGCATTTAAAAGTCCAATCTGAGATTCCTTATAAAAAGTTCCAGCAAAGTGGATTAAAATATTCTATATGGTTAATCACTATTCTTGCTGCTCTTATTGAAGCCAATGTTATTGAAATGATGTAAGTGACAAACAGATCAGTCTTCCTGTGGTTATCTTTGATAGATATAGGGGTGATTGTAGTGAGAAAAATTACGTTTTAGTAGAAACTATAAAACATACCTGTGGATATTAGATTCCAGTTCTGTTAATTGTCCTTGAGGTTTTGTTTTTTTACCTGTAAACTAAACTGAATCCTGAATTCCAACTGTTTCCTCTAATATTTGGCTACATTCTCTAAACTAACACTTTAATTTTTCTCCCACCCTTATGACTTGGCATCATCTGAGAACTAAAACTGCTTTTTCTTCAACACCACAACAAGTGAAGTTGGTCAACTTGATAGCAACTTCAGAGAGATCACCACAACAGGTCATGTATAGAGATAATCTTCATGCCTGTTGCCATGTGGGCCACCCAGAAAGATCACTGGAGACATTCAAATTGTAAACCAGGAAAATCTGTCAGATTGCCACTGCCTACCTTCTCTCTATCTGAAGAGGCTTTGACTTTGACAGCTAGAAATTTTCTCGACTGGCTCTCCTCAGAACTCAGAAACTGGTTTATAATTTGCTCCAATCACTAATTATTGTTTTTGTTTCCATAGAACTTTCTTATTAAACACCTGATTTCTCACACATAATAGACGCAACTTTGGGAGCCCAGCTGTGTGTGTATCACCTCCTAAAATGAGACACAACTGTTTAACTGAACTGACCTATTTTCATGGATAAAAGATTAATTTAATGAAAATACTGGAGCGAACTAACAGCTCAGCTTTTAGCACGTGTAATTTCCAGGGAAAAAGTTTCAGAGGAGGCAAATGACGGGGTTCAAAGCAGGCCACCCCAGAATGTGCTATCTTAGCATGCAGATAATTTCAAGCTGAAGACAATCAAAGTCAACAGACTCAAGAAAAGCTTTTGACCTCTCCTTTAACTGCCTAAAATAATTTAGAACGGGAGCCTGGACCAGAAAGATGGCTAATCCCAGAGATAGCATTGCATATCAGACTTATCCGCATGTCATGGCGAATATTTGTTTAGCAGGCATTTGATCCTCCTATCCTCCCATAAATGGTCCTCCTCCCCTTTCGAAGTCCCAGACCATTGCCTGGTTTCTCCTCGGCTCAAAATAGTATATACAAAGCTGAATTGTTTGACTGTTGGAGGGCCCCTCATACATACATAATTGAATGCGGTTTTCTTGGGGCACCTGGGTGGCTCAGGCAGTTAAGCAAGCTCAGACTCTTGATTTCGGCTCAGGTCATGATCTCATAGTTTAGGAGTTTGAGCCCTGCATCAGTCTCTATGCTGACAGGGCAAAGCCTGGTTGGGATTCATTCTTCCTTACTCTCTGCCCCTTTCTTGCTTGCTCATGCTCTCTCCCTATCTCTTCCTCAAAATAAATAAATAAACTTAGAAAACATTAAACTTGTTTTTCTCTTGTTCATCTCTGTTCTGTCGATTCAATTATTATTCCAGCCAAAGGAACCTAGGAGGGAAGAAGGAGAAAGTTTTCTTCCCCCATGAGGTCATACTTTTGTGCATGTGTGTGTATGGGGTATGAGCACACACATGCATGTGTGTGCTTACAAAAACGTACCTTGAAGATTTAAATTAAAGGTTAAATAGTTATAACTGCATTGCTGCAAGGAAGTCCGCAGTCACCATAAAATCCAACACAGGTGATTAATCTCAGCAGACCTCCACAAGACCCAGAACACATCCTCTGGTTTACTAGTTCCCCCGTAGTGTGTGTTTGCTTCTGTGATCATACTGTTATGTCATCAGAATAATAAAAGACATAAATCTTCATTTCACAGAATTGATCACAAACCTAGGGGAAGAGGAGGTCACTTTACCTGTGATATTGTCTAAACAAATCCACGGAGGGATCTTGAGCTGTTTAATCATGGCACTGTCATTTGGTTTGGGTAAGCATATTTTCCCTTCATTAGATTTAATATATAATCTCATTATAGAAACCTGACGCTCTGCACTGACTCTCAACTCATAAATCAGCTTCTACTTCTATTCCTAAGGCCTAAGAAAGAGGGTGGGGGAAAGCAACAAAGTATGATAAAAATGCATAGCATAATAGAATTTGAGCCATTCAGATGGTACTTCCTTGCTACTCCACTTCTTACTTTCATTGTTGATTTATCCTAGTCTGCCTCTCGTATGGACTATCACATGGACTCCCATTTTTCTGTGCAATCAGACAATATTTCACTCATGGATCTTTCCAAAAAGCCACTTCCTAACTCCTCCCACCACCTGATCACATCAGCTATTCATTTTTTTTTTTTTTTAAGAACATCATACAATGCCTGGGCACTCTCCTACCTACCAACATGTCTATTTAGAGAATATCTATCACATGCCCTGCACTTTGTCTGCTCTTCACTGGAATGGAGAAGTAGAAGATGTATTCCCTGGCTTCAAAGGTGATGTAATACATCTGGGGAAAAAAAAAGTATCATGATTTTAATCCCAAGTAAAGAGGTTTTCAAAATGTTGGTATATACAGGCTCACATGTCGACATATGAACAGACACGAATAGATATCACTTATAAAATATAATTTTGTGGCATAATATACTTCTACCTAAACTTTTAAAAGAGTTTTAAAACTAATAATGTCTTGGGGTGCCTGGGTGGCTCTGCTGGTTAAGCGTCTGACTCTTGGTTTTGGCTCAGGTCACGATCTTGTGGCTTTGTGGGTTGGAGCCCCCAATCAGGCTCTGCACTGACAGTGTGGAGCATGCTTGAGATTTTCTCTCTCTCTGTCTCTCTCTGCCCCTCTCCCACTCTCCGCTGTCTCTGTCTCTCTCAAAAGAAATAAATACACTTAAAAAAATTTTCTTACATAGACAAAATGAAGCTGTTTCTCCATTTTTTAAAATGTTTAGTTTTGAGAGAGCCTGAGTAGGGAATGGGCAGAGAGGTAAAGAGAGAGAGAATCCCAAACAGGCTCTGCACTGCCAGCGTAGAGCCTGATGCAGGGCTCAAACTCACAACTGTGAGATCAAGACCTCAGCTGAAACCAACAGTCAGACACTTACCAGCTGAGACACCCAAGGACCTGTTTCTGTATTTTATAATATTGTGACCCCTAAAAAATCATAGTCTATCAAGAACATATAATGTTTTATGTTCAGAGAGGAACAATGTCAACCTAAGCAGATATGAATTTACTAAGGATGAAAAAAATATTTAAAAATGTGTTTGTTGCCTCACACATAATGGTAAGATGCCTTCTTGTGTCACACATATGTAGTTATTATGTCTTTGATGGTAACAAGTTACAGAGCATGTTATTCAAACCTGTCATCTTGATGACTGACTTTTCCAAGCTCATTTAAATTTTCATTTTACTTATGAAGTTATAATGGACTGTCTGATTGGTCCAGTAATTCTTTGAAGATGAAAAATTCCTCTCTCTAGATTTCAAATTTGTAGAAGATCTGCTAGATTTTAAAGACTATAAAAATAACACAATCTCAGGCAAAATGCCAGAAATAATCAAGAATTCTAATTTATAACTGGAGCATAGTCCTTTAGGTTTCATGGATAAAACTATAAATCTTCATACTGCCCCCTTTTCCATATGGACATTAATGTAAATATATACTGTACCGAAGAGTCTAGTCTAGCCAAAGGTGCAAACAACAAAAAACGCCCAAGCTCTTTTAAACTTTCAACAAAATCTATGTGCAGACAGAGAATGGGCATCAAAGAACAACTGGTTCTATTACACACACACACACACACACATACACACACACACACATACACACACATACACACACACACACACACACACATTTGTTTTGGGAGCAGCCTGTGTGGATGGATGTATGTGTGTCTCCCTATTTGTTATTTTTTTTAAGCTGCTGGAAGATGGAAAGAATGAGAAGGCATGTATGGACTTTTTCTTCTATAGGTTAACAAACTATAACAGCAAATTCTACTCTGGACTGTGTTGCTAAATCTTCTCTATGTGCAGTCTACACTGAATAACTCAGTTTGGGGAATGTACTATGATTGGTACTTATATTCCTGGGATTGTGAAAGTAAGGAGAGAGAGAGATGGATTCTGGGACTTAGACCAAACCTAACAGTGATGGAGCTTTGGGGTCAAGCTCCCCAAAAAGGGTTAAGCCTTACATTACGGAAGTTCAAAAGAAGTAGCCCTATGGTCTGACTTAATGATAGGGAGGAAGAACAAGGAAAGACAGGGAATGGGATATCTTTAAGAAGGAAGCCCTATGAAGTGGTTAACTCTTGATCCATTTCCCTTGAATGATGAGGGAAATCATTTTTAATTGGTCATATTAATTTTTTTTTTTGCTTTCAGATGCTAAAATTCCCTTTTCATTAACCTTCAATTTCTCAATAAAATCTATATACTTCATAGCTTTGTCTGGTTATCCTGGGAGGAATAAAGGTTGGAGACAATGAAATTAAGTGTGTTCTGCTAAACACACTTCTCTTGCACAGAAGTTAACTGTATTACAACAGTTTCAAGAGGCCAGAAGCACAGCTAGCAGGGGGCTGTGCTGGAGAAGGGAATGGTAACTATGAGCTTATGGGACCTGCATGTCAGCTGAGTGTCAGATGGCTCAAGAATGGAGAGGAGACTGGTTCTGTAACTCCTAAATAAAGAAGAAGCAGGTGACTCTACACAGGGTGGTCAGGGGGTGGAGGCTGATGCTTGGATCATCTAAGGTATAACTTGAAAACTCTAACATGTCTTCCTGCTGAACATGGGAAGGGTTAATATCGATAGTGCCAAAGTTGAGTATCATTCCCGTGTAAATTCAGGTAATATTTTATATAAATATATGACTGAAGTTGGGCCCAGCTTTGTATTATTCAAATTTAGAATATAAAGTTACATCTAGCAAAATTATTGAATTTTAGACAAAAGTCTAGACACTGTAGCTATTTATTATAATTTGGCTGTTGGCATTCTGTCTTCTCTTGTGTATTCCATGCTATCTAATTGAGTTATTCTCCTCATAATGATTTGTCCCTTCCTCCGCAAAATTCCTAGAGCACTTATTCTCCATACCTTCAACTGGGACTTGTTATCTTTTATCTTATATTATTAATTACTTTTTCATAAATTCTGTCCCCTCAACTAAACTGGAAACTCTGCAAAGGAATGAAGTGTATCTCTGGGGATCCTCAACATCTAACTATTGTTTATTATGTGACAGTTATTATTAAAATGATGACCACATTGCTTCATTCTGTGAATAAATGCAAAAATGATTGCCATCCTTCTAACAGAGCAGCTGAAATAAAAAAGAGAGAGATGGTTATATAGTCTATTGTTTCCACGCACCGCTCCTTAGATACTGATTAAATACCCAAGGAAATGGGCATTCACCCAATACCCCCAATTGAGAAGACAATGTATATGAATACTCACTACAGAACCAGATGACTCAGATCTCAATAAGAGACGATGATACTCTCTTCTGGCTAATATCCAAGTGATAATTGGCTAACACCAGATGAACAAGAAAAGCTTAATAATGGCGAGAGACAGCTTCAGCATTTTTAGGATCCATGTGGAACAACTGATAATCTCATGAACCTGAAGGGAAATTATGACATGAAGCAGGCCAAAAGAAACTTTTGTAATGTTATTACTATTTTTGTTATAAAAAAAGAGAAAAACTGAATAGTTGTATTTTATAAGCAAGCATGCTATATACCTAGTCAGTTATATCTGCTGAAAACCCTGGCACAATCAAGCCATTTAATCGACCTTCTATGTTACAAAGGAGACCTCGTGTTCCATTTTCACCACCTTGAGTCATACGATTTCAGAGATGATAGAGCCTTAGAGTTTATCTAGCTCAGTCCCCTTGCTTTTGATCTGAGAAAACTCGGAGCAATGGAATGACACAATTTACTTGAAGCCACATGACTAATCTGTAATTGTTGGCCTAGCATATTAATCAAAGATAGCCACTCACATCATGGAAAGACATACCAACCGCTGCCAAAAAAGAAAAAAGAAAACAGCTGGGAATGCAGGTTCTATGACAAAGTGCATTCACAGGGAAATCCTTATTAGTACAGAGTAACTAAAAATGCTAGGTAACGTATGAAAAGGCATTAAAAGCATAACTAGTCTGGTGGCAAAGTAAGTAAGATAAACAACTAGAGACCAGGTATCCCAAAGCTTTTTTTGGGTAAGTGAGCCTAGGAACAGGCATTTTCCATTGATATGCCTTCCGGTCCCTGGGGTAGGGAGACACACATCCAGGAGAGGGACTAAGCCTGACATCCAGGTAGAGTAACAGGCCATCAGGGACCCTGGCATAAAGTAGGTGCTGACAAAGGGCAACACCTCATTGAAGGTTCACCAGAAAAGAACACAGTTGGAGTTGACACAAAGTGAAACAGGGAAAACAAGAAGTCTCTCCTGAGGACTTCTTACTCAAAGTCCATTTTCCAAAGAGTGAGGCCAGGATTCATAGGGTAATAAAAATCTCAGAAAGTATCAAATAAGTAGCATCCCTAAGTACCTAGAAAAAACAATTTACAAATACTCTCTAGAGAAACACATTCTAAGCACAGGCCACAAAGAATCCTATAGATTAATTCCAATTAACATGAGCTCATCATAAAGGAAACAGTCCTATAAATGAAATCTGCCGAAACAAAAAAAAAAGATTTTATTTGTAAGAACGATTATATGTAAGGAATGAGTACAGAAAATAATATAGTCTCAATATATTTAAATCAAAGACTGTATGAAAGTATAATATGTGAAATCAAACCTATTAAAATTGATCAGGAAATTCTGAAATAGAAACAGAGCTTACAGAAATGTAAAGTATTCAAATTTAATACTTATGAATAAAATTAAAAATATTTGGCAGAAGAGAAATTCTGTAAACTGACATACATAGATCAAGAAATTACATGCAAAGAAGCAGTGAGTGGCAGGAAATAAGGCATATACAATCAAGTGGTTAAGAGGTGTGGGGAAACAGAGTAAGAAGGTCTGACAGTTTGGTCCAAATGTGATCCCCAGACTAACAACACTGGCATCAGCATATTCTGAAGACACAATACACACCGAACAGTTGAAAATATACCAAATTAATGAATGACACCAACCCTCAAGAAGTTGAGTTGACTCAGCAAGTTCAATTTATCCTAAACAGGATAAATAAAAAGAAATCCTCACAGTAAAAAATAAAACAAAACTAAACAACAACAAAAACCCACCAAAGACAACAACCAGATCTTAAAAATAGTCAGTGAAGAAATTCAATGTAGAGTCACAGGAAATCATAAGAATACGGTCTGGCCTAGAGAGAGATCAGTCCAGATAATAGAAGATGAGAGGTCCAGAGGAAAGATTTCTTTTTTTTTTTAATGTTTTATTTATTTTTCAGAGAGAGCGAGAAAGCAAGCGAGCGTGAGCAGGGGAGGGTCAGAGAGAAAGGGAGATACAGAATCTGAAGCAGGCTCCAGATCTGAGCTAGCTGTCAGCACAGAGCCTGACGCGGGGCTCGAACCCATGAACCGTGAGATCATGACCTAAGCCGAAGTCAGATGCTTAACCAACTGAGCCACCCAGGTGCCCTGTAAAGATTTCTTTAAGATGGTAATCTTCAGTGAACACTCGATACCTAATATGCTTGAATATATAAAAAGAAAAGTTTTATACCTGGTAAAGATTGCAGGGGTTGAATGATCGATATTACACAGAAAAGTAAGAAAATGAAAAAAAAAATTAGGAATTACTCTCCAGGGAAACAAAATATTGTGCAATAAAAGTAATCCTCTATACTTTGTCATCTGTGAATGGCTTTTATATACTCCTGGTATAAATGATCATATAATGATCTAACACAGTACAACCTTATTGGTAAGATGGCCACTGGGAAGTGTGCATCTATGGTGTAATGAGGGTCAACAGGGAAAAGGAAGGTAAATCCTCATTTTCTATGAGGAATATAGTGAGTGGTATCTCAATTTGAGGAATCAAGACATAGCAGTACAACATGGATAGAAATGCCAAAAAATTTTTACTTAAATAGTAAATAGTTGATTCTGAGGAGCAATGAGTATGTTTTACTTTTTTAGCAAGCTTCCTTAAACCAGTTGATTCATTAAATACAAACTTACCTAACTTTCATAATATGCCATCTTACCTTCCTGCTTCCTAGCAAACACTTGGAAGTTTAAAAACATAAAGTTGTGCTGAGTGAGGCCATAAGGATCAGTCATGGCTGGTTAAGAGTTTACTTTTATATAACCACTTTGAAAAATAATTCGGCATGGCACGTTGGATAGGCACAAACTTGTTTATGTATGTTCCCTAGAGAAACTCCTGCATATCTCCACAGGAAATATGTCAAGAGCGGAAATAATAGCATTGCTTGCATATAAACCTGGATATGATCCAAAGGTTTGTTTTTTAATTTTTACTTAAATTCCAAGTAGTTGACATACAGTGTAGTATTAGCTTCAGGCGTACAACAGTGACTCAACTTCCGTACACCTGGTCCTCCTCACAAGTGTACTCTCTAATCCCCATCACCTCTTTGACCCATTCTCCCACCCCACTCTCTCTGGTAACCCTGAGTTTGTTCTCTATAATTCAGAGTCTATTTCATGGTTTTTCTTTATTCCCCCCTTTGCTCATTTGTTTTAAGTTCCGCATATGAGTGAATTCATATGGTATTTGTCTTTCTCTGACTTACTTTGCTTAGCACAGTACCTTCTAGCTCCATCCATGTTGTTGTAAATGGCAAGATTTCATTTTATGTCTGAGTAATATTCCATTATATACATATATATGTCTATATGGACATGTAGTCTATATGATATATACAGTCTAAATATGTCTTATATAAATGCTTATATAAGACATATATAAGCATTTATATAAGACATATATAAGCTAAATATATATCTATATAAGCACTTATATATGTCTATATAATGCTTATATATAAGTGCTTATATAGACATATATTTAGCTTATATACGTCTTATATAAATCTTAGACATATATTTAGACTACATATCATATATAGACTATACACCCCCCCCAAACACAGCACCTCTTCTTTATTCATCAGTTGATGGACACGTGGGCTGTTTCCATAATTTGGCTATTGTAGATAATGCTGCTACAATCATTGAGATGTGTGTATTTCTTTGAATTTGTATTTTTGTATTCTTTGGGTAATATCTAGTAGTGCAATTGTTGGATCATAGAGTAGTTCTATCTTTACCCTTTGAAGAACCTCCACACTGTTTTCCAAAGTGGCTGTACCAGTTTGCATTCCCACCAACGGTGCAAGAGGGTTCTCCTTACTCTGTATCCTCACCAACACCTGTCCCTTCTTGTGTTGTTGACTGTAGCCATACTGACAGGTGTGAAATGATAGCTCATTGTAGCTTTATATTTCCTGGATGATCAGTGATGATGAACCATCTTTTTATGTGTCTACTGGCCATCTGGATGTCTTCTTAGAAAAGTGTCTACTCATGTTTTTGGCCCATTTTAAATCGGATTATTTGGGGGTGGTTGAGTTGTATCAGTTCTTTACATATTTTGGATACTGACCTTTTATCAGATATGTTATTTGCAAATATCTTCTCCCATTCTATAGGGAGCCTTTCAGTTGCCTTTCAGTTTTGTTGATCATTTGCTTCACTGTGCAGAAGATTTTATTTTGATGTAGTCTGAATAGTTTATTTTTGCTTTTGTTTCCCTTGCTCTGGAGACATATATAGAAAGAAATTGCTATGGCCAATGTCAAAAAACTGTATTTTCCTCTAGGATTTAATGGTTTCAGGTCTCACATTTAGGTCTTTCATCCATTTTGAATTTTTTTGTGTATGGAATAAGAAAGTGGTCCAGTTTCATTTTTATACCATATAGTTTTCCCAACATCATTTATTGAAGACACTGTCTTTTTTCCATTGCATATTCTTTCCTCCTTTGTCAAAGATCAATTGACCATACAGTTGTGGGTTCATTTCGGGGGTTTCTATCCTGTTCTATTGATCTATTTGTCTATTTTTGTGCCAGTGCCATACTGTTTTGTTTACTACAGCCTTATAATATAACTTTAAGTTCAGAATTATGATGCTTCCAGCTTTGCTTTTCAAAGGTTCTCAAGTAGGAGAATGACTACGCAAACTGTGGCAAATTCATCTAGTAGAACAGTAGATAGCAGTGAACATGAATGAACCAGACTCATTTATATCACATTAGATGGAAGTCAATCATATACAATGTCATGAAATAAGACAGAGTACAATTTCACTTATGTAAAATTCAAAACTAGACAAAATATTATTTAACGATGTATCCTATATGTAAAGCAGAAAAACAACCTACAGGAAATAAAGGAATGGATAGCCCAAATTTCAAAATGTAAGTGATCTTCAATAGAAAAAGAAAGAAGCTGCAAGGCAGGGATGGGGTGGTAGGGGTCAGTCACCCAGAAGTTTTATTTTTAAAATACTTTTGGTAAATTTTCTTATTTAAGCTGAAACGGTAAGTTACATATAGTTTTTATATTTCCCATTAAAAAAAAATAAAGCATAACCTGATTCATGCCACATACCCAGATTTTGATTTCTCAAAATGTCTGATCTACAAACTTGGCTCTCAATTGCTTTCCCTCCATTTCCTGCTTCTGTGTTCTCTTCCTTTATATACCTTTTGTGATTACTCTTAGTTTCTAATCTGGGGTCTCTCCAGCTAGGCTTTTCTTCTTTTTCTTTGGCTCCCTATATTTACATACAACCTTCCTGTTCTGGCCAGGCCCCTGTGAATTCCTATTCACATACACAGTTTCTGGGGGAAAAAAAAAGTTCTAGCTGGATTGACCCAGTTTATATATAGATTCTAGAAAAATGAAGGTTGTGTGTCTTTACTCCCCACTCAGGGTCATCCTTTAAACCACACTGTTGTATCAAGCAATACAACAGGGGCCCTGCAACATGAATATTGTACTATCTCCTATACATATAGAAAGTTCTAGGCGCAAAGCCTAGCACATGACCACAGAGCTAAACCCCCATCAGGCAACTGAGAATACAAGACCTTGAAGGGATTATTAAGGAACAAATTTTTAAAAAGTCTAATTCTTGATAAAGTGTCTCTTTTCTCATTGAAAATCATCATGACTTGCAAAGATGCTCATTAGCAGTTGCAAATTCCAGCTCCCTGGCTCTTTCCTGCAACTGTGGACCCAGTTCTACATCAAAAAATAGCAACCATTTCCACAGTGCCTCCACTTTGTAATCCGGGGTAGTGATCATTAAGAAGAGTGAAAAATACTCCTGCTCTCGACAATCTATCATAGCAGAAACTGCTTCATCAAGACAAATGGAGGCTCCTGACATCCATAGGAAGTTAGTATGACCTCAGGGAGGAAGCAAGAAGAGCCAGGGGATAAATGACCACAAGATTCACACCAAGTCAGTTACAGAGCAGAAGCCGAAGCCTTAAATATCTACTAGGCTCTATTCTAAATTCCTGGTGCTGTGGAATTGCTTGCCAGATATCGGTCACCTTACTTGCTTTCCTTCATCTCAGTCTTCATGATCTAAGCTGAAGGTCTGCAACTCCCCATGCCTGTTCAATATAACAGTGTTCCTATATTATTTTGAGAAGTTTTCCCCATTCTAGAAATATTCTCATCCAATGATTCTACAAATCTGATTCATAAATGTGATTATGGAAATGTGACAAGATTCCTTTCCTTTGTTCCTTCTCTAAGAACGTAATTTCAGTGACAAGCTACGTCTTAGTATGTGACAAAAATGCAGTATCATCTCCTTCTGTTAATTTTTGTTCTTGGCATTGCATTGCCTCACTAGAGGCTAACCTGTGACATGCACTTTTTATGCATAGTGAAATCAGTGTGAGGGATTTTACATGATCACCGCTCGACAAGGGGTATTTGGCCTGTTCGGACACATCATGCCAAAGTATAATGAACTCCATCTGTCAATGGCATAACTTTTCATTATTAGATCTTCACTTAAATATTGCCTAGAGTTCTCACTTTAACTCTTATTCTCCGCAGCTTCCCTCACTATTAACTTTAGAAGGAGCCAGGGATCTTTGATTTCTTTAACGATCGAGGCCTGTGAGGACGTTGGGAGAGTAGGTACCCGTGTCCCATTTGCTAACGATGTTAACAGTCGCATGATGAACATTATCGCAGGGAATGGGGTTCAGGCTCTAGATTGAGGCCATCTAATTGCATAATGATTGTGTACTTTAAAGAGATAATCAAATGGCTAACAGAAGACCACATTCTGTAAGGAAGAGCTACTTGGCTTCTCCCCAGCCCCCATTTTAATCGGAATACTCACTCAGTCCTGCCTTACTGCAGATGCTGTACTATGATTCACTGTTGACACAGGAACTAAAGATTGTTCAGTATGTGTATGTGGTACACTTTCAAGTGATACACAACATAGGATCACTTGACTTCCATTACTCTAGTAAGAAATAAATGACCTAACTATTGCTGAAACTCTGGATCCCTTGACTATTGTTCATGGGAATGAGAAAAGCAAATTATGTGAGTTGTCTTTGGGATAGTACTTTATCTTGCTAACCTGGGGAGTAAAGATGGAGAGAAAAACAAAGCCTTGCTTTCTACAACGCTTATGTAAGCAGATTTCTCAAATCTAGATCAAGAGATAAAAGAAGTCCAAAGCCATTGTCTATACTTATTTCTAGTTTGTCTTCATTTATAATTAAACAGGAAGTGCCTGCACATTGCCAATAGATTAATTGTGCAAAACGACAACTACAGATAAGACTGTGGAGATTGTATTTTTGCATAATCTACTAGGAGAGCATTTGTCTATAAAGCACTCATTTCAAAGATTAGGATCTGGAAATTACAGAAAACTAATGCAATAAATCAATAAACTTATTGTGTATCTCCTGTCCCTTAACATGAAGATTAAATATTAAAAAGACTGAGTAAAATTTACTAAAAAAATGTAATTCTTGTACATTGTTGGAGGTTCCAAAAGAAACACAATCAACGCACATAAATTGGCAGGTACACACACACAACACCCTCTCTCTGAGATACACATACACACACACACGCACACACACACACACACACACACACACCACAGGAGTTCAAAACTAGGATTTTTAGTGCTAATGAAGCATCTTGATAAATGTACCATGGTCAGAAAAAAATAAATTATGTTCCACTGCTGGCTTGTGTGGTCCTTGTTTTTGATTATAGCTGTGACTTGAATATTTCTGCACTGTGTGTAAAAGCAATAGAGTCCACATGTGATTATGTTTAGAGTTATAGTTAACCAGGAAGGCTGCAGATACAAGACATTTTCTCTTGATAAACAGTTGCTTTCAAAGAGTACATTTTTCGTTTGTTTATAAGATGCAGGTGAAGGCAGACAGATAGAAACATCATTAAGATCTGCTAATGAATCATCCTCCTATTTGCACTGGGAATAAGTGTTTGAACTCAATGCTGCCTCTATGTTTGAAGAAATACAATTATTGGTTAACAAATGTGTTACATTTAGGTGGTATGGCTGGATGAATACTAATTATGAGCAAGTACAGGGTCTGTTATGCTAAAAAAAAATAAAGTACATCAATGGCAACATCCCATTTTCACCTAAGCAAATACACATTTATATTATGTTAAATATATTTATCAATTCAGAGTTACTGTTTTAAAATTAATACTGTTCTTTTTCGCTGATAACACATTTATTATAAAAATTGTAGAAACAAAGAACAAATACTCATCAATGATCCCATCATTCAGTGATAAACACTGTTATAACTTTGGTGTCTTTGCTATCTATCTTATATTGTAGATGCACAGCTGAATTATATGTATACACATACTCCTATTTGGAGCTGTGGGAGAGGTATATGGACATACAGAGGCACAGACCTTTAAGTACCACAATACTGTCATCTAATTTCCAGCCCCCTGCCCCCCAGGACATTACTGACAAATATCAATAATGACACCAATGTCCATAATTTACAATCCTAAGTGTTTCAATGACCATGTTGAGCCAGGGTAGTGGTAATTACGTCCACACTAAAGAGAACATGAGGAACAGAGACAGATAATGAGGAGCTGATTTTCATGGGCTCACGAGCACTTTCCAGTGTTCTTCCCAGGGCTCCCTCTGCTCCATTCCAAAGCCTTTGACTCCAATGGCTTCTGATACATTATGACTTTAAAAAAAAAATGTTTTATCTCTATAGAAGAAAATGAAGCATGCTTCTCTTTGATTTTTCTACATCTAAATAGGTAACTCTTGTTTCTCAACTTGACTTATTCCCTAATTATCTACACATTTAAAGCAGATCTTGTGTTTCATCTGCCTGTTCCAGACCCAGCATAACACCTGACACATTTTAAGTGCTCAGAATGTTAAATATGCTCAACTCTTTGCCAGTCCCCTGCATTAAATAAACATTTTATTTAATATTACTTTTTGTTCTTTCCAGATGTTCTCACGTCACATTTTACTCCATGGGTCAATAGTCTCTGCTGAATTTAAGAGACAGAAATTGTTAGTGGTTAGGGGTGTCTAAGTGGCTCAGTAGGCTAAGTGTCTGACTCTTGATTTTGGCTCAGGTCATGATGCCAAGGTCATGGGATCCAGCCTACATCAGGCTCCATACTGAATGTGGATCCTACTTAAGATTCTCTCTCTCTCCTTCTGCCTCTTCCCCCACTCACACTCTCTTGCTCTCTAAAATAGAATTTAAAAAAAATGTTTAGAAAGTTATTGATTTTATTGGGAAATATGGTGTTATTTCTGGTATTGGTTTAATTTTGGAACACCTTAGCACAATCTCTTGAGTCTAGGAGTGTATTTATATATCTTTTAAAAACAAAACCTAAAAATGAAATGTTTTTAGAGAATTTAAGCCCTAAAAGGACATAGGCCTCTCTCTTATCAAAGACCGATAAATATGCTAAACACAAAAGAAAGTTGGGTGTAAGTCATCATTCTCTGACTTAAGTGCCTAGAGTCTAGGAAGGCAGAAGAGAGAACAAAACTCTCAACATTATAAGGTAATTCCTTTGCCTCGTCATTATGGATTTTCTGAAAACACACTTGTACTTGAACGTGTCCTAGTTCATATATGCTACTGCAAGAAACCAAGGCTCCAGGTTTTCTGCCCAGGATGAACACACCTCACTTAGATTACATTTGCTGAAAAAGAGAGTGGAAGTACTAGAAACAAGTGGGAATTCACTTAAAAAATATATACATATTATGTAAGAATAATAAATAACATATATTATAATTATAATAAAAAGATATACAAATGTTATATAATAAATATAATTACAATACATAATACATGTAATTTAATTATATTATATGATTATATATAATTTAATATAATATAATAGATAATAATATATAATGTGTATACATTTTTGGGATGAAGAAATGTTGCAAGTGGGTAAAAGGCTCTTAGCGTTTACATGCATCTTTTTCCTCCCATTTCTTACATTGTTCTGGTAAAGGGTCACCTGGAAGCTAAAACTGCAAACGAGGCAGCCTGCGTGCGTCTTCCAAACAGAACAAAATGCATGCCCAGTGGCCTCAAAAACTGATTAATTAGGAGACCAGGCAGCTGCTTCAGCTTCCTCAAAAGCAGTATATTAATCCAAATATGGGTTCTGCCACCCATACAGAGGAAATTCCTCTATGTAGCTAGCTTAGGGAAGCTCATGCCAGATTTCCAGGGTACGTCAAAGTGACATTTATATTAAGATAACAAAATCAGATTTGTGCAGAACGAAGAGGTGAGTCGTGGGCAGGTTGCAGTGTGTGTGTGTGTGTGTGTGTGTATGTGTGTGTGTGTACGCGTGCATGTGCACTCTCAAAGTGCCAAATATGGAATACTGCAGCTACTCTTTGTCCAAGAGAAAACAGATCTGTGGGATGGAGAGACAAAGACCTTTAGAATCCCTAGATATAATTACATTTATATCGGCTATTTTGAAAAGAATCAATCCCAGAATTCCACTTGTCATTGCTGCAAATCTCATTGGTCAATGTGTGTCTGTGTCAACTAAAATTCCAGTTTTAGGGGCACCTGAGTGTCTCATTCAGAAGTGTCTCAGGTCATGATCTTGTGGCTCCTGAGTTCGAGCCCCACAAATGGCTATCTGCTGTCAGTGCAGAGACTGCTCTGAATCCTCTGCCCACCGCTTCTCTCTCTCACAAATAAACATTAAAAAAAAAAAAGAAATTTCTGTTCTAAAACATCTCTTAGTGATTTCACCTTATTTGGATTACATATGATGAAAACAAGAGTGGAAATACCAGAAACAAGTCAGAGTTCACTTAAAAATACGTGTTTTTGAGGGGATGGGGAAATATTGCATGTGCGTACAAGGAATCTTAGGGCTTACATGTATGTCTCCCAGCTGGGCACAGATGTGATTAACCATGACCCTTCAAGATGATCAGAGAATTTTCCCGTGAAGGGAGAAAATGCTATGCATTCTTGAAATAGACTCCGAGACGTTCTTTATCAATTAGGGCAGAAATAAGCAGGACGGGAAGACAACCTGGGTGGAGGTTACAGCAGGACCATGCTTAGTACTCACTTGGTTATTCTCAGTCTGATTTAATTAGTCCAGAGAGTTTTGAAGAAGCTCAAAAGTATGATAGGTTGCAGCCCCAAGAACGGAGTGTGATGAGAAACTTTCTGTTCTGAGGCCTGCACTCAAGATCTTACACGTATCTGGGGTGAGGGAGGGAGAGAGAAGATGTGGAATCAGCACAAGTCAACTCGGCTACAGTGAAGACAGGTTTGGTCCCCTGTTGATGCATTACCAATACCAGTGGTGCTCATGATAAATCAGGGTTTTCTTTAAATACTCAAAGCGTGGCCATGGACATGTCTGTCATAGGTCAAGGGAAGTCCCAGTCCCTTTCTCTGTTAACCGCTAATACCCAATCCTTTCTTTCCAATCTATTCTTGCTAAAAAGGATCAGATCAGAAACCCTGACTCCACAGAAGCCTCAGTTTTAACCGAGAAGACCCTGGATTTTTGACTACTTGTTAACAATGACAAGGGCAAGATTTGTTAACACTACAATCTCTAATTTTGTGGAGGGGCAAATGTGGAATGTGCCCAGGGAAATCATGAGAAGAAGTGAATCTTGAAACTGGTGAGATACAGAGCTGATGGCCCAACACATGCAACACCTTTACTGTTCTCCTCTTGTGACCTGTGGGTAGGAGAGAAATGACGGGCTGCACGTGAGGCCGGGGAATGAGGACATTCTTGGGCTATTAGCCTGATGAAGACTGGGGCTTTATTCTTTATCCTATTTCAATTTTGCTGATACAGCTTAATTAAAATGGTAAAACCACCTCTCCAGACCTCATTCCCTTCTCCATTGTCTTTCCTGACCCATTAGTATTCTGAAACATTTTTAGACATTTAGAAACCACTAAACAATGTCAAAGTCATATAAGGACTGATCTGCTTTGTAAACCTCAATGGTGGCGCTTTCAAAACAGAGATGGCCCACATGAAGGAGACTCAGGAGATGGAGACAGAATCAGAGCAGTGGCTCTCAACTGAGGGGTGACTCCTGCCCACACGCACCCCATGCCAGGGATATGTGGTAATTTCTGAAGACCCTTTTAGTAGTCACACCTGGAGAGAGGTTCTAGTGGCTTCTAGTGGGTAAAAGCAAGAGACGCTATTATGCATCCTACTGTGCACAGGATAGGCCCTACAACAAGGATTTATCTGGCCTCAAACATCCCCGATTTAGGGAGATTAATAACTCTGACTTTCCTGGAGACAGAATCAGCAGGATGACCGGAAGATATCGTGTTCCCTTCACTAGGGATGACTTCCTGGCATGTTTCTAAGCCGGATATAATAAACCACTCCGTGGGTGTTAACTATTCGACAAAGGACACATGTTTAGCCAGATTTAGAGTGGGACAGGGAGAAGAAGAAAACAATTCTTGGAACTAAAGATGGGGGGAAAAAGTAATTTGTAATTATGCAAAAATGTACCTTCTGTGAGCTTAGTGCATCATTAAAATGTCTTATAGGTGCTTAATGCCTCATTAAAATTAAATCTGTACCTGCCAAAAAAACAGTACTTTCCAGTAATCTTTGGAGTATGTACTAATTAAATTTAGCAAAGGCTCTGAGATTAGCCAAGAAGCCAGCTAGCAGAGCAATCTGTTGATTCGCTTCCTCTCTCGCCTGGTTTGATAAGTAGACCACACTGTCTTGCACTCGGTGGGGTTCAGAGGAGTGCCATTAGCCAGTGACATGTGGCTTATCACGGAAAATAGACACCCACTGGTTAAAGCCTGAGTGTACAGCTAGACGTACAACAATAGCTTGCCCAGGGAAAGACATGGGGTAAGAGAGAAGACTGGAAAATCTCTAAATGAAAACATACTTTCTCCTGTTGTTTCCATCCCTTTTGTGAGAAGAGACCTGTAAAAACTCAGGAATAGGTACACTATATACTATTAATAAAATATAGGCACTTGGGTGGCTCAGTCGTTAAACATTTGACTTTGGCTCAGGTCATGATCTCCGTTCGTGAACTTGAGTCCCACATCGGTGAGCACCAGCCCTGCCTCTCCCTCTCCCTCTCCCTCCCTCCGTCCCTCCTGGGATTCTCTCTGTGCCCCTGGCTCACTTGAACCCTCTCTCTTTCTCTCTCTCTCAAAAAAAATGAATAAACAAAAATAAAATTTAAAAATAAAGTAAAATAAAATAATAAAATAAGGAGAAAGAAAAGATGCAGTAAAAGAAAACTCTCTCGACCCCAGGACCTGGGATCTAATACTGCTTTCATTAACACTCAGGCCCCACAGATCACATGCTTAATTTACAGCAATGAGATGAAGTGAGGACAGGAGAACTCCAGTCATTTCTTACATCGATGTGAGATTCTTGCGTACAGACCTGCCCTAGCGGTACACCTGCAAGAGTAAACTCAAGTGTCGGAAGAGGACGGGGAGAGTATCACCCAGAGGAGAGGGTACTCCTGAGGCCAGTGAGCCAAAGGAGAGTTCAGAGTCTCAGACTGAAAATGTAAACAGGCAGCAACAGGCTTTACAGAGACATTTCAGCTCCTTGCTCTTAGCTGATGTCTTGGAGTGTCTGGGAGGAGTTTCAGAGTATGTGACCTGGGGAGATAAGGTCTCTGTGATATTGTGCCAGCCCTTTATATTTAGATGATAAAAGTCTCAGGTCGCATTTGGAATTGAGACCTGCGAGCCCAGAGCTTCAGATAAATGATACTGTTCTCAAGGTCTATCTACTTAGAGGTCCTGCACTCCTATTTCCCCTGGTGACCCTGAAACAGCAGCATTTTGCACAGGCTCTGTGAATGGAGCCCAAGAACCTGAGTCCCCATTTCTGCTTTCTTTACTTTCTGTCTGGCAAGTGCTAAAGAATGTGTCCTACTGTCATAAAATATTACAAACTGGAAAATATGACTCAATCTGTAATGAAGACGAGCATTACTTGTGAAATGAAGGCTAGATGTGTTCTCACAGATGGGAAAGGTAATTAGGACCCTGCAGGCCATCGACTTTAAGTCAGCAGCTGACTCTCTCATCAGGCCCACCATCCAGGGGCCTCTGCCTCCCCGAACGCTGTAGACTCCTCGACACTTTGCTTCCGTATCAAATAAGATGAATCTGAATGTGGAAAAAAACAAAACAAAACTCCGCACAGTAGTCTATATAGGTCAGAGAAGTGTGAGCTCTTTGTCTCTTGTAGAAACTTTTCAGACCCTCATCCATAATTGGTGAACATCTATGTTAAACAACTTACAGTTCCAGGCTTCGATTGGGCCCAAGTTGAATCTACTTTCATATCTCAAAAGGTCACCTTGCAAGTGTAAAGACACTGAAGAAGGACATGCTCTTGGGTGTTAAAAGTTGCACCCAGAGAATGACTGGAGAGAACAGAGTAAAGGAGGTAGAGATGAGGGGTGGGGTCTGAGGGTTGGATTGAAAGAAAAACAGGACAAAAATTCTAAAATATCAGGGGCACCTGGGTGGCTTAGTTGGTTGAGCATCCGACTTCTGCTCTGGTCATGATCTCATGGTTCATGCACTGCATCGGGCTCTGTGCTGAGCGCTAGCTCAGAGCCTGGAGCCTGCTGCAGATTCTGTGTCTCCTTCCCTCTCTGATCCTCCCTTACTCATGCTCTCACTCTGTCTCTCAAAAATAAATAAATGTAGGGGCGCGTGGGTCACTCAGATGGTTAAACATCTGACTTCGGCTCAGGTCATGATCTCACTATTTGTGGGTTTGAGCCCTGTGTTGAGCTCTGTGCCGAACGCTAGCTCTCTCTCTCTCTCTCTCTCTCTCTCTCTCAAAAATAAAGAAAATATTTAGAAAATTAAAAAAAAATAAATGTAAAAAGTTTTTTTTTAATTCTAAAAAAATCAATTCCACCAGAAGCACTCCCTTGTTCACATAGAGGGACTCTGGCATATTTTAAAATATGTCATCTATTAAATAGGAACTGCTCGGTAGATAAGAATTCATAAGACCTGACAGGTGACAAAAGTGAAAACATCTCTGAGCTCCCAGGGAGTTCAGACTGTGGAAGACACGGTTATTTGAAATCAGGGCAGAATGTGGAGTTTAACCGCCTCTGACTACAGTATTCTTCTAGGTTATCTTCCACAGGCAGGTCCAGTATAATGGAAGATGCCAGAGATTCCTAACACGGGGCCTCTTGCTTGTGTTGAATCACTCCTGGGAGCTTTATGTCATTGTCTAATGCTCAAACTTCAGAGCCTGAATTAAAACTACTCAGTCCATTGAGTACCACATCAAGAAAGAAAAAAATAAATAAAAAACAAGTAGTGTTGACCACATGCTTACTGTGAGTTGCATTCTTCTGGGTTCATGTGAACTCTTGAAGGGCTGTATTCTTCTCAAAACTAGAACAAACTATCCTCAAATTCACATGGAACCACAAAAGACCCCATTTAGCCAAAGTTATATTGAAGAAGAAAACCAAAATGGGAGGCATCACAATCCCAGACTTTAGCCTCTACTACAAAGCTGTCATCATCAAGACATTATGGTATTGGCACAAAAACAGACACATAGACCAATGGAATAGAATAGAGAATCCAGAGCTGGGCCCACACATATACGGTCAATTAATTTTTGACAAAGCAGGAAAGAGTATCCAATGGAAAAAAGACTGCCTCTTTAGCAGGTGGTGCTGGGAAAATTGGACAGCAACATGTAGAAGAATGAAACTAGACCACTTTCTTACACC
>NC_043700.1:30877396-30971393 GCF_006229205.1 Suricata suricatta | reverse complement strand
GAGGGATGCAAAACTTGAGAGACTATTGAATGCTGAGAATGAACTGAGGGTTGAGGGGGAAGGGGGAGGGCACTTAAGGGGAAGAGCACTGGGTGTTGTATGAAAAACAATTTGACAATAAAATATTATGGAGAAAAAAAAAGTTTAAGGGCAGGGAGTGAATGAACCCTCAAGTTTGTATAAGCAAGGAACTTTGAAAGCTGATACATATTTGACCTAGTTTGAGTTTAACCTCATGACACACAAAGTAGGAATAAAAGTGTGAGTTTTTAGAATTGGTAGAAAACATCATTTTCACTTTCTTTAGATTTTTTTTATACATTTTATGAAGGTCTATAGGAGAAATCTTAAGTATTTTTCAAAAGAATAAAAAGAGCCACGCACATAACTAAAAGCCAGATTTACACGACTTAAATGAAAAAGAGTAGTTTCCCTCCCCACTCCTTCCTGACTTTGAGTTTTATCTTCTAGTATTTATATTAAATTTTTTAAATAATGTGCTCTTCTGGTTATTAAGACTTAAGTTTTTTAATGTTTATTTTTGAGTCACTGACAGAGTGTGAGCAGGGGAGGGGCTGAGAGAGAGGGAGAGACAGAATCCAGGCTCCAGGCTCTGAGCTGTCAGCACAGTGCTCAATGTGGGCCTCGAACTCATGAATCATGAGATCATCCCCTGAGCTGAAGTCAAATGTCTGACTGAGCTGTCCAGGTACCCCAGGTTATTAATAAGATTTTAGACTCCAAATTTATTTGCTTCTCACTATTGAAAATGAGGATTTAATATTATACTACCCCTCAGCCGCATGTTTCCCAATCATCCCACCAATAAATATTTTATACTTGCGATTAAATTAATATTCAAAGTTTACAGTGTTGTGACTATTTAGCATTGTCTACATTTAAATGACTTAGTTTACTCTGATTGCTTTTCTTTTAAGACACCTTCTTTTTATCTTCCTGGGTTAACACTTTCGTTAATGTTCGATGGAGGCAGTTCTTCATCTGAATCTCCAAAAACCTGTAAACCTCTCAATATATACAGCTAAATGATAGAGATAAATTAGGTAACCTACACTTTCACTCTCTTCTTTGAGACACAGTTCCTTAATCTCCCTATACCCCAGTTTCAATTATAGCCACTGCCTTGGTAGTTCAAAAAGAGGAAGGTGTATTTATCATGATATCTATAGTACCTTTCCTGAATCTGGCGTACAGGAGACTTAACAAATGTTAATTGACAAATAAAATCATTCGTTGAGTCAAACTAAATCTAGTACATGCCAGGCACTATTTACAGGCACTAAAGTCTCATTCAGGGAATTCTTTCTGAACCTAAACCAGCCTTGACATGCATACACTGGGCTATTTTCGTTGGCTCTCATCATCATCCTTCTCAAAGGCAAGCATCTAAGCTCCAAGGCCTTATGGTTTAATCAGTGGGATACAAGTGTTTATTCTCATTACAGAAATATGTGCAGGAAATGTAGATGAAATACCTTTTACTCACTGTTTTGGGTTAAACAGCAAGTAACTGCCTTTCCTTACAGAGAAAAAAGGGTGAAATACCTTTAACTGTTATACACGTAGTTCTCAGAATAAAAATGTGAAGAAAAGATGCCACGTAAGGGTGTACTGTAGACGTGTTCATTTTTTCCTTTCCATCCTTCTCGAGACCCAGAAACCTCGTCTTAGAGATATGCTGGATGGTGAGGGCCAGAAGTGACAGCTGGGCCCAAATTAGAAACAGAATAAAGGGACATGATCTATCCTATTGTACATTGGATGGCTGGGGCATGGGGACTAAGGAGCGGGGTCAGCAAAACCCATGGTTCAAAAAGCAGCTCTTGAATAATATCAGAGGGCGAGTGTCTCTTGCAAGCAGCCTCATTACCAGGCAGGAAAGAAGAAACCTTCTCCTAGGAAATGGAGCACACCATGTTTTCCCCCTTCGATTTAAATCCATGAAAAATCCCAATTAGCTCCAAGAGACACCAATGCCAACCGAGTAGGCTGAATTGTGTTCAGGTATCACCACCATGTGTTTATTTCATCATCAGGGTTTAATACATGGATACTGTCCAACCCCAGACTACCCCAGACCATTTAGAGAGGCCTATGAAAATGTGAATTCTAACCCTATCCATCCCAGAAATGGACTCATAATCCCTGGCTCCCTCGCCATTTTGTAGATGGATTGTAAAGATAATTGTAAAGATACTCCACAGTGCTTTGAAGACTTTAGATGGAAAGTAGAAGAAAACTAGATCGAGATTAATTCATTCTATGCATGTAGGAAGCTTGACTTCCACATGACATCCAAATAAGACAGTATTTTCTATTGGTGTGACCATTGAACCTGAGTTGAGCTAATGTCTGTGACTCAATCACAAAGAAAAGGTGGGATGATCCAAAAAAATTTTTAAAAAAAGACTAAAGAGATAAAGCTTTTCAGAGCTCAAATCTGCCTATGGACTTGACATATAAACAATGTGTGTTCCTAATCGGGAACCACTTTAGGAAATTGGTGATTGGCTCTCCACTTAGAAAACTAACAGCAATTAATTGCACTACGTGCTTGGGCATATGATCATATTGCAGTTCAACTTTCTAGGTTTCTAACATTTCTTGTGGGTTGAATTAGAAGAGGGTTTATTAGCATTTTCTCCATAGGAAGTCAGAATGAGTGCACGGACGGAGCTCAGGCAGAAATGAAGAACGGCTCTTATGCGGGAACGAACCTGTGACACTGACTTGTGATTTATCGACTGTCAGTAAACACAGCGATGGTTATTTTGCATGGTCCTGGAGTCACTTGTATCTGCTGAGCATGCAGGGATGCAGAGTTTCTGAAATTTTTGCCTGGGCAAGATACACAAGGACCTCATGAGAACAGGAGGAAAGGATACTCTTCTTCTGGAGGGCCCAGAGGGAATTTCCACAGCAGTAGGCATTTCCTGGGCGGATGAATTCCCTCACTGGGATGAGAGAACCAGGGGAAGATTATTTAGTCTGTACACAGGTCTTTACCTAAATCAATGGTTACACTGAGGGCAATTTTGCCCCTGCTTGGCAGGGGCATTGGGTAATGTCTGGAACCATTTCTGATTGACACAACCGAGGTTAGGAATTCTCTGGGCATTAAATGGGTGGAGCCCAAGGATGCCACTAAACTTCCTAGAAGACACAGGCCAGCCCCCCTGATAAGGGCCCCAAATGCCAACACTGCCTGATCTAAATCCAAAGAACGTATCCTTTACTTATTTAATTCTGGGTCATTCACCATCTCCTTTGTGATGGATGCCCAGTTACTAAAAGTGATTCCTTGTAGGTATCAAACCTACTGTTAGACTCTGTTTGCTTTATCCCTCCCTCTAGGAAATTGATTTACACAAATGAGTACAGAACAAATCAATAGCTCCTGCATAATGCCAGGCAAGTGCAATATAGAACCGGGCAGGAGGTAATCAGAACTCCAAATGATGAGGAAAAAATATAATCACTACATAGTTTTGCCTTCACTGCTACACCTCCTCTCAGCCAAAAATAAGATCTTCAAGATTTCTACTTCTTCTTTCTAAATATAGTTTCCTCCCCTACATCCACCATCGTAATTTTACTTGTTTTACTTCTTTGAGGGGTGAATTACACATCTCCTCTTCAGTGCACCTCAGTGAGTCTGGGAGAGGCCGGGCTGAGACCACAATCGTCTACTGCCTTGATGAGGAGGAAAACACTACAAACATAACTCTTTTCCTTCCTCCATTCCATATGATTTTTGATCTTCCATTTCTACATACATAACAATCTTACTGTATATGTGTCTTTTATTGTCAGCCAGCTCAAATCCTTTTGTGAAAGTAGGCAGGGTATAAATTAGAAATAATAAATGCCACACAGAAGAACCCTTTACTACATGCATCATGTGCTATTTATAGCAGGTTTCTCATAGCCTTCATCAATGAACTGCCACCAGTCAGTGTTGTTAAAATGATTTCTTACAACTAAGGAGCATTATCATGTTTTCCGAGCAGGCAAGGCAATGAGTTATTATAAGTTCTGTTCAACTTCTTATTAAGAGCTGAACTGCCTCAGAGCCAGAACTGGTTTCCAGGGAAGTGAGTAGACCTTGGACGAGTGACAGGAAAAGCAGAAGACAGACACTTAAGGAGTTAAGATAAATTGTACATCCCTTTCAAAGTCAAGATTTTGTTGTGTATGGACGTGCTGTGTGACAACAACCCAAGGCATCACGCCACAGGTTTATCACTGTAACCCCAAAGGAGACGCTTGGAGGCAAATACTTAACACAAGACACCTGAGCTAGGGCAGGGATGCGAATCAGGAGGGAAAATGGAGGGTACATTCTCTCAACAGGATGGGGATGATGGTTCCAAAGGGAAGCGGGGGTGGGGGTTAGGGGAGTAGAACCCTAGTGAACCCTTCTAAGAACTCTGTATCTGTTTTGTGTAACTTTGTAGAAAAATCTAGAGAGGAAAACAAAAAAAAAACACCATAAGAACTGTTCTTTTATTTACCTTATAAATGTCCACCAGCACTTCAAAATCAATATGCACCATCACATCATCTATTTTTCTTCCCCTACATCAGTGTTTGTAACCTTTCAGAACTAAATAACTTGTCTCTCTGTACCCTGGAACTGAGTAGACTTCTTCTAATGCTCTTAATTCTATCAAACAGATCCATTTAGGTCACCCTGGGCCTAGGAAATGAATTCACACAGCTCTAACAGAAGCTATCTAGTCAGGGCCAGGGGACATGGTGATGCAAATCTTTCTCATTTGAGCGCTCCCATTAGTGGGGATGTGTTTGCTCCAGCATTTCATTTCTGTAACCTTTGTTATTCCTTTGTGCACTGCCTTGTTTAGTTTACAGTTTAACACAGAAGCAAAAATGTGCTAGCTTCTTGGTTCTTAGGGAGGAGAGCCATGTTAACTTGCCTTGACAGAATGGAAATTCTATGTGATTCTGGGGAAATGCGCAATGAGTTTATAAAGCATTTTTCCAATAATTCTGATTTTATGCTTTACCAACAATCAAGGGATGTAGATGTCATTATCTGGACTGAGATTCAGAAACCCTAAGATCACATAGGTTAATGAGTACTCGAGTTAAAATTCAAAGGCCAGTTTTTGTTTTACTAAAAAAAAGCCTGTGTACTTCTTTGTAAACTGTAATGGGTGACTGGTTTGGAAAAATTTCTAGGCCCTGATCTGGCTTCTTGTCAAGATTCTACCTTCCACATGACCATTCTTGGCTTTAGGTAAGTGACTTTCTGCTTCATGCCTAACCCAGGCTCTGTGACAACCACATCGTGCTGAGTCTCACTGCTCTGGGTCTCTGCATGACTAGAAGTTTGTATTGCAGACCTAAGGACCCCTGGGTGGCTCAGTTGGTTAAATGGATGACTTTGGCTTGGGTCATGATCTCACAGTTCATGGGTTCAAGCCCCACACTGGGTTCTGGGCTGACAGCTCAGAGCCTGGAGCTTGCTTCGTATTCTGTGTCTCCCTTTCTCTCTACGCCATTCCTGTTCTCTCTCTCTCTCTCTCTCTCTCTCTCTTATAAATACATGTTTTAGAAAATTAAAAAAAAGAAGCAAAGGAAACTGCAGATCTAGTCATTCTGACCAGATATTTTAGAGGCTGCACCTGGGATCCAAACAGAGCATGATTATTTCTTTATCCCACAGAACAAAGACAGGTTAAAAGAAATTGCTCAGTATTGGACTAGACAGTATATATACCCCTAAAATTATCCACTATGGTTTAGAACAAGTGTTTATAAATCAGAAACAGGTGGGACACAGAGGTCCACCTGCAAGGGAGCATTTAGGATTTGAATCATGTGGCAAGTTAACACGGATGTAAAAAACCACCGATTTATCTAAATGCAGCGGAGCTAAGATCCTAACGTTTTTGCATGCTAAATCTTATCCCCTGGGGAGCACAGGACCTCAAGTTCAGAGCTATCCAGGGCAGCGTGGCTGCAGTCTCTGCTGTCAATAGGGCTGTTGGAGGAAGGCAAGACCCCAAACCCACTGACTTGGTGAGAATTACCTGACACCAGGATTTTGGATCTGCAAGTCTGTACCAACTTCTCTTCCGTAAGGATGGAGCGGATTATTAAAAGTAGAGTCCAAACAAAGCAGGTGAAAATCTATCGGAGGGCAGTTTGTGGTGATGTGGGCTGTCAAGGAGTAGTTTGGGACTAGGAAAGGGGCCCTAAAGAAACCATAGATAGTAGCTGAGAAACAGAGCACTGTTGGAACTGGCTGGACCACACCCCCCCTGGTGGCGAAGGAGAGAATGAACCTAACGACTAGGAGGAGCAGTATGGCCCTGTGCAACGTGACCTTGCAGGGACCACATGCCCTGTCCTGCAGTGGCAAAGACAACGAAGAGAGGGGCAATTCATCTTCAGTGAATTCCATTGCCCCTCTTACCTGCGAATACAGTAGCCACAGCAGCACAGGGACAAGGTCTCAGCTGCTGGAAAGTTCTCTCATGCCCTTGGATTAGAGGGGACCTGTACCAGAGGACAATGACATGGATCTGAGGTCAAATGACTCTCAGACTTGAGGGATCCCAGGCCCCCTTCCTCAGCCTTCCTGATCGTGGTGGTCACTGTTGTCCCAAGGAAGACATGGCTATGTCATCCCGTATAGCAGGACAAATAAAAGGAGCTGGGTTTTCGGTTCCAGGCCATGGAGGGAATCAGTGCCGTGGGAAAGAGAACCGTTCTCCAAATAATGTAAGATTTCCTCACTCACATCTTGACAAGGAAGCAGGAGCAGACAAAGGGCTGAATTTCACCCCAAACGGGATATATGGAGAACCTTCCCAGTATAAATGCAGATTCTGGGGCAGCAGGGTTACAGATCTGGCACGGGTCCCATCTCACACGGCACAGATCAGAGCCAACACTTCGGTTCTGGCTGGTTCCTGGTCTTATGAGCAAGAAGGCCCTGGTGGCTCTGTGGGAACGCAGCCGATTTCTGTGCCTACATCTGGAAAGTGCAGCAGGGCTACGCCTGACAGGGAGTGAGCGAGGCCAGGCGCACGCAGAGTGCAAATTCCTGTAGGGACCCTGGTTAGGAATTCATCTTGTCCATAAAGGACTGGATAAATGATGCATAGGAATTGTTTGGCTAATCTAAGATCATAATGAATATGAAAATATGTTAGTCAGTCATGTTAAAACACACCCTAGAGAAAGGGCAAGGCTGATGGAACATGGATCCCAAAGCTCTAGGACCACTGTAAATAATCTGTATACATAATCACATAAGGCCAAACCTAAGGGATACCATGGTCAATACCCTCACATTACAAGGGTGGAACCAAGACGCCAGAAGGCAAACAAAATACATTACCTAAGAGCTCTAAGCAGAATGAGACCAGTTCTTTCTTCACCTACGCTGTTCAGACTAACTTGCTGTGGAAGTGAACATCTTTGTGTTCCAAAAAACTAATTCCCCTAGTCCGTGAATGTGCTGTAGCAACAAAGACATATGAGGGTGGCCACCTAATGATCTGAGGGAACTGAGTCAACAACAAGAGTGGGCAGGGCAGCCACCTGGCAGTGCCCGGTCCAGCTCAATGGGCATTCGGCCAGGAGCCATGTTGAGAGGCGGCCATGACACCGACCAACTGTGGGACTTTGAATAAATTATCAGTCCTCTCTGGATCTCATTTCACCTTCCATAAGATGAGGCAGTGTAGTCAAAGATTCTCAAAGATTCCTTCTAGCTCAAATTATTCCATGTTTCCACAAAGGGGAGGTCACAGACTCCCATCCAGAGAAACTGCTTTCATTCACAAATGACAGCTGTTCACCAAGACACCCGTACACTGTCTTAAATCCCTGAGACCCACAATTATGCCCTTGGGTGAAGCCTACCTTATATTAGGGATGAAGTTTGAAAACTTCTAGAAGATTCCCCCCCCCCCCCCCACCAACCATTCTGGCTCTGAATTAATCCTAATAGCTTTGGTAGCTCTTTAAACCAGTTAACTGAATTAGATGGGGGAGATTTAACTAACCACCTTTTTCTTATTCTCTAGGAATTACCAGAGGAGAGAGAGCGAGAAATTGGATTAGATGGCATAGTCCTAAAATTCTAACAAGAATCCCAGGAAATTACATAAGACAAGAATTTGCAATGTGGCCCCTTGAGAGCGAGCCAGACCACTGTCAAACACACTTGAGCACCCTAAAATTCCCTGCCGAATAACACAGAAACAGAAAAAAGACATTGCTGTTTCTTGAGTGTTAACATGACTTAGCTTTGCCTTGTCCTTTGCTCCAGGTATAGCCAGACTGAACAATTCAAGTCAGTGTCAAAGGAACACTATGCTATCCATGAAGTAAGTCTTATTTTCTAGGACCAGGGCGACTCAGAATGTGTATGAGTGACTACTAATTCCTGATCATACACTGACATACAAAGCAACTGGGTGGCTCAGTCAGTTGAGTGTCCAAATTCAGCTCAGGTCATGATCTCACAGTTTGCGGGTTCAAGCCTTGCATTGAGCTCTCTACTGACAGCTCTGAGCTTGGAGCCTGCTTCTGATTCTGTGTCTCCCTCTCCTTCTGTTCCTCCCCTGCTTACACTCTCTCTCTCTCTCTCTTTCAAAAATAAACAAACATTAAAAAAAATTTAACAAAGCAACTGCAAGTAGGGGAAAAATAAAATCTGCGAATCAAAAAATGTAAGAATGTCTGTATATGGTCCAAGTTGCTGAAATAAAATCTTAATCACCAAATCCATTTTCATAAAAAAGCATTTCCTGTGTGAAGTAGGCAAAATCCAGTATAAAAAGTTCAGAGTTCATCTATTGTCAGGGTAGCAATTTATTAAACTTAATTGGATTAATCAATTTTAATCCAGAAAATAAAAGACCAAATTAAAGCCTTTCCACGTATAAATATCCATTACATGTGTTTTTAAACAATTTTTAAAACATTTATTCATTTTTGAGAGAAACAGACATAGTGTAAGAAGGGGAGGGGCAGAGAGAGGGAGACACAGAATCCAAAGCAGGCTCCAGGCTCTGAGCTGGCAGCACAGAGCCCATGGTGGGCCTTGAACTCACGAACTGTGAGATCATGACCTGAGCTGAAGTCAGATGCTTAATTGACTGAGCCACACAGGCACCCCCCCACCTTTTATTTTTAATAATAATTAAAAAAGGTTAACAGGTAAGAGAAGATTTTAAATAAATAATTCAGTTTTAAAAAGGAAATGAAAAGGAAGGGAAAACAAACAAAAAGCTAATGGTTACCCCAAAACACAACTCTGGGTCTAGGTATCATAGGATTGCCTCATTTATAATGATCTCTATATTTTTACCACTCAGAGGGGAACTAACTGAAGATTGTGATAAACAGACAATCCATTAGAGCACAGAGGTCAAAGCTGTGAGCTAGAATTTGTATTTGCTTTTGTGAAACTAAAGCATTCCCTTTTTCGAATTATGGGAAGAATGAGCAACTCAAAATTAGGAAAGTACTCCTGTTCAAGTAGCTCTCTTTCTACTCTTTAACTTAAAACAACAGAAAACACTGCCACCATTATTTAGTAGAAAAAAAGAAATGGTTCACTATTGAAAGTGTGCTGGGAGTTTGGGAGAAAAATGGCAAACACAAAAGGCATGGGTTAGAAGCTCTAGATGACAACTGTACCACAGGTCTCCTCCCTATCTCTGAACCCAGGAGACCCCTAAGAATACCCGCCTGGAGAGCAGAGCACCAGACAAGAACTTGACTGTGTTTGCATCTGAGATTGATTTCCTCATCTGTAGAATGGGGGTTGGACAACTCTGGATGATGATTATAATTATACCCAGTATTGACAGTCCCCAATTCTAGGGAATATACAGATAATTTCTAGAAGGGGCAACCCGTTGGAAATGTCTAATTGTTCTATCACCAAGAATAAGTCTCATACTGTGATAGAGCATGAAGCCGGCTCTCATGGTGCTTATGATAACAAGCTTGTTCCTTATTCCCTTCATCAACCTATTTTGGCACCTATAAAACTTACTACTCTAGGGTTATGTAGTACTTAGTATTTTAACACCTAATCCGTTTCCAAGAATACTAAGGACAGAGTTTTGTTTTTTGTTTTTCAAGACAATTATTTGTTGAGCCGCAAAGTTTCTAAGCTTCTGTACTAAGGGAAAGAAGAAAAGTCAAAGAGCAGACACACTACACTGTACAAACACACTTTTCATTTTGACACCTTGAAATCAGAACAGGTTTTATAGTTGATAAAATCTTAAAATTAAAAAGTGGCCTTTTTTCAGTGGTATATAAAGTAATGGTTCTTTTCACAGTTGATGTCATCTTAAAGTCTATGAAATATGGTATCACCTGTCATATAAAGGCCAAATGCATACCTTTCTTCAAAAAAAAAAAGAAAGAAAAAAAAGAGAGGGATAGAGTGTGACAGTAAATACAAAAGGAGAGGATATTATTTTTATAAAGTGCTATCAACTGGAGAATGGCATTTGCAATTTTCTTCAATGATGATGATTTGAAAATCTTGGGTTATTTTCCACAGATTCGAAAGGGCTGGGTTTTGCTAGGTAAAGATGGCTGCTTCCTCAGGCAGAAGACGACCCATACCACATACTACAAATTATTCACCAGGGCAAAAGGCTGCATGAATGCTAGGAGGGGTATGCTGACGAATTTAATACACTAAAGATGCCCGGGATATGCTAAGAATCTGCAGCCCCCTTGCTCCTCTGTCATTGCAAGATGATGAATCAAACAAATTACGGTAGAAGTTACTATATTAATTAAGCCAGTGATTATGTTTGAACGTTATTGTTCAGAACTTGGAATTCTATCTTAAAGGTCATTGGGTTTTACTCTAGAGGGTGTGTAAAAGGCTGGGAAGACGAATTAGGGAAGAAGAGGCCAGTAAGATAGAACTTATGGAGAGCGTTTTTCACTTCTTTTTATTTTGGGCTTAAAGATACCAGAATAAATTTGTTCACACCTGCCCTTAATTGAGAAAGATGAACAAAGTAATCATCTTTCTAACCATGTCCTGGTGGATGCATGTTGGAGGGTAAGTGGGAGTGGGGCATCAGTTTCTATGGATAGAGAGTTAGCCCACATTAGGTTATGAGCACTGAGCATTCACCAACAGGCTAAGAGCCAGTCTACAGAATCTTACTACATGAGTTCTATCTCTGGTACCAACAGGTCAGATGTCTGGGCAAACACACAAGCAATTAAAAACCAGCAAGGCAGTTTCATATACAGATCTGGGCTCTATATGTATATATAGGTTTGCCTGATAGTATCCTGAAAGCGTTTGGACTCATACAGAGCAATAATGAAATATCTCTTGCTAGCACATTGAGGATGTCTGGATGATACATATTCGTAGTTGGTGCTCTAGGGAAAGTAATAGCACAGCAAGTGGAAATTGTACCGTGCTAGCTCTGCTTTAATCATTTTCAAGCACTCCTATCTTTCTGATGGCTTTGAACCCAAATGAGCTGAAGGCTACATGTGCCCTGCTATAAACGCAACACCTTACAGAATCTAATTAATCATTTTCATTCATTTCTAGCCTAGGAGCACGGTTTCCATGGTTTACCAAGCACCATAATCACATATATGCATAGAGCTAATCAGAGTTAAATTCCAACGGGAGGCTCTATTTTAATCTTTTGGTTATAATTACGATTTGAAAGTCCTATGCAAAACACAAACGGACAATTTTTAGGGATTTATAAGATATTATGACTATTATTTTGGCGCCTGTATGCTGCTGAGAGTAATGCCTAGAGTTTATGCCTTGAGATTTTCTTAAACATGGAGATTTCCTTCTTTGCATTTTTTTTCATCTGAGTAGCCCAAGGGAGGAAATTCCACGTGGTATTTTGCAGACCCAGTGGAACATGGGGTCAGCTGTCCCCTTACTGCATATGGTTCCCATTAGTATTAATAAGAATGCCACACATACATCAAGAGGAAAGAGAGACCCCACAGGTTCTAAACCACAGCTGAAAGACAGCCCTGCTATCTGCCAAGGAGCAATTTAATTAAACTCTTATTTATTGCCACTCACTCCAGCTTCATGGGTTTCAGAGAATAGCAGCAGCACCGTGTTCGCTGATTACAAAACCAGTCTTGCTTACTTTCAATGCGGCTTTTAAATCAATAATCATTGAGACATATATTGCACACTCTGACTTGAGAAGTGAAGCTGGTATGTCTTCAATGAAAAATGAAACACACTTATTGTATTTGTAACTAATGTTCCTTAAAAGTAAAGCAAATATTGGTATTCCAGGCACACATAAAAACCAAGATCTATAACTAAGTGTGTAAAATGCACACTGCACGCATTCAATAATCATACTCCATTTTCAATAACGGGAAACAAGGTACAACGACTGCTATAATTCACACCCCCCCTTTTTTTTTCCTCCAGCAAGCACCACATTGTTTTATTACAATACAGCAATCTTGCCACATTACATTTTACAGTATGTGTAGGAGAACCATAAATATACTAGCCCATCTAAAATATGCACCAATGACTCTCCCCGCTTTAGTGATACTTCCAACTTTGCTTTTTTATGTGGATTTCACATTTTGTTGATGTGTCTGCAATGAAATCGGTACTGCCCAGAAGAGAAATTATTTTACATTTCCATTAAAAGCTACAGTAGTAAATAAACCATCAGAGTTTATGTAGATATCCACTAGAACACCGAGGAGAGCCCATTAAAGTGCCAAATCCTGTGTTAAACATATGATAAAAGAGTTTCTGAAAGGCACATTCCTAACATTTTTTTTCAAGTGATAGAGTTTTAAAGATATTTTATAATACTGTACCGACCTCTGCAGAACACTCAAAAATCAAGAGAAGTTTATGTGTGTCGGTAAAGCTGCTGTGCAGCACGCATCGGGACAGGAAAGGAGACGGTGATGGTAGAAAATAGACTACCAGAGGCTGAAGTTCACAGCCTGCTGGCTTGAAACACACACGTACTCAAAATAAGCGTGTAGTCGATTACAATAATTAAGGAGTGGTAAATAATAATTAACATTCCCATAATTGAAAAGGCCCTATTTTAAAGAATAAATTAACAAGGAGGTTTAAGGCAGTCAAATACATATACGGAATGTGACTCAAACCAGCTGGCTGACTGTGGAGAGGGAGGAACCGCAACAATTAGTTAATTTGGAGACGCTGTGAATGGTCTTTAGATGCCCAGGTTTTCCCTTAAAGAAACGTGCTTGCAGTTAATAAGGAAATGCGTGTATATTCCATAAAGCTACGCGTCAAGCAGTGTCTCAGTCACTCTTACATACTTCCTCTCACTCAAATCCTAGAACAAACCAGACGTGGGTATCATCACTACTTTCATTCCTGCCAGTGAAGACATCAGCTTAGGGAAAGGAATTTGTCCAAGATCACAGAGCCAGCGACTGTCAGGAGGAAGATGTGACTTCTTGTCTGTTGATCCTAAAGGTTCAGACCTTCTACATCAAATGCGAAAGCAAAACAAACATCACACGTCATGCGTGTCATGAACAAATGATACTCGAGATCAGTCTTAAAGGCAAATCATGGCTCACTCATGGAATAAGGGCTTAAACACGTTCATGGGCTCTGCTCCACCTGATGTTCTTGTGGATATCTATGCAAATGCCGATGTGCAGCTTCTAATGCAAATATAAAATTATTTCTCTCCTGGGCAGTGATGATTTCATTGCAAGTGTGTCAACAAAATGTTGAGAGAGGTATTCCTGAAAGTGAGAGCAATGCATAGGAACTGGCCAAAGAACTAATGGAATCCTCAACTTCTACGTCCACTGTAGATGGTCTCCACCACTCTTCTCCACCAGCATTTCGTGAAGATGGCAACCTCTATCGTTCATTCGCAAAATGCATCACCCACCATGACTGTTTCTTGCGTCGGGCTCTGTGCTGACAGTTAGCTTAGAGCCTGGAGCCTGTTTTCGGATTCTGTGTCTCCCTCTCTCTCTGCCCCTCCCCTGCTCATGTTGTCTCTCTCTCTTTCTCTAAAAAATAAATAAAACATTAAGAAAAGAAATAAAGACAGCTAGCTCAGAGCCTGGAGCCTGTCTTCAGATTCTGTGTTTCCCTCTCTCTCTGCCCCTCCCTGGCTCATACTCTATCTCTCTCTCTGTCTCAAAAATAAATAAAACATTAAAAAATTAAAAAAAATAAAATGTGCAATTCTCAGATTGTGTGTTGGTTTTAAATGTCCTTTTCCCAATGGAATAATGGTTATGGAAAATGGCTGTTACTACATTTTTACATCCTTCCCTGACCAAAACAAAACTACAGTTAAAGGTTGGCAGCAGTTAGCCCCTCTGCTTAGGAAGGGGTGAGGGGGATAGTTTCACAAAGTCTGTGAACTTAAGAAGTCTGAGAGCTATTCACTGATTTGAAGGAGAAAGACCAAGGAATGGCATGAGCTCACTACCGTGCAGCTCAAATGAATAAAAGCAAAGCAAAGAAGAGGATGCTGAAAGAGAGAAGGGAGAAAAACAATTTTGGAAAAACTCAGGCAAGAGGGAATAATGAAGTCATCACAAAAAATAATAAAAATAAAATAAAATGTACGCCTTGGGTGTTCACAGCACATTCTCCGTTCCTGAGCCCAAAGTAATAGAGGTTTTACTCAGCCAAAGAAAAGTAATAAGGGGAACAAACAGACATAAAAATGACTCAGAGCTTGACACACTGGATGTATTGACCAAGTGCTTCCCAGTCTTGGCTTGTGATTGGTCTGACAGCCACTATGGAGAACATGCAGCCGGCTATCACAGCGCAGGCGGCGCAAAGAAATTACCATCCAGGAGACACAGGGGAAGTGATAATTTATCCTTTTTGCTGACTCTATCACTTAGAGCTTGGATCCATTAGTCATATTGATTCTGGATCTTCCACCTTGACTGGTACAGAGCATTTCCAACGACAAAATGAAGTTGTTCACATTCTTCACTGTTCTACTTTGAAAGTAAATGGATTTGTCACTGAGAAAACATGGTTCCAATGGTTGCTACGTCCCTCAAATCGAGAGAGATCGTGATCGCTTAGAAAGAATGCATTAGCCCTGACTGGAATATGATGAGCTCTTACAGTTAAGGAGGGTGGGGATGAATTTGAACCACACGCACGGATTTAGGAAGAGGGAATAATGAAGCCAACCCCCAACACGACCTTGAGTCCATAACATGTTACATACAGTGGGAGAGTAACACAGAGCCACAGCTAGGTCCTCAAACTTGCTAGTGGTATGCTGTGGACAAAGAGGAAAAACAAAAACAAATAATAAAGCATTAATAGATCCCATTGTCTAATCCTACCATAGCCAATAACTAAAAACAATAGCCATGTACTGTGCTGTGTGTTCAGAATTAAAGTAAATGCTATAAAATATTAACTACTTGTGGGCTTCTGGGTGGCTCAGTTGGTTAAGCCTCTGACTCTTAGTTTTGGCTCAGGTCATGATCTCATGGTTTGTGGGAATGATCCCCCCTAGGGCTCTGCACTGAAGGCAAGTTGCCTGCTTGGGATTATCTCTCTTTCCCTCTCTCTGCTCCTCCCCCACTCAGGCTCCTTCTCTCACACTCTCTCAAAATAAATAAATAAACATAAAAAATATATATATATATATAATCTAATTCAAGTCAATCTTCACAGCACCCTCATGAGGCATTTTCATCCTATTTTGCATACGAGGGCCCTGAAGTTCAGAAAGGTTACAGAATTAGCCCAAGATCATGCAGCTAGGAAGAGGAGTGGCTTGGATTGAACCACACCACCTCACTTATTATTCCAAGATACATGTTTTTAGTAACACGCTGATAGTAAATAATGTTGCCCTTGGATTTTAAGAGACCTTCAAAAGACTCTTTTATTTTTTTTCCCAACACCTTACCTTTCAAGTAGGAAAGGTAATAGCTCTATTTAAAAAAAACTCCAAAGGACTTTAACATTCTTAGTTATTAGGTTGCAAAGGGGGCTCTGTGAGGGACCCAGGTCTCCTGCTTCAACAGGTCACATTTCCTCTATAGTCACAGCAAGTGGAGCTATGAGTGAGTGTGGACATCTTGGGTTTTGAAGGAATCCCTCTCCCCCAGGGGAAACCAAGGCACACACTCCAGGAGTATGTTGTTCTCCCTGCTGTCCACTTTTTGGGGTTGTCAGCAGACTCTGCTTCGAGCGGACTTCTTTCTGCAGGTTGGTGGCCCAATGGGATTCAACCACGGCGTACATTTTTGACCAACCAGTTTAAGGCCACGGATGCAGTCTATAGTTGTGAAATGTGGATTTTTCTTTTTTTTTTTTTTCATGTGAAGCAAATTGGACCATCTGAGGAGTAGAGGCAGAACAGAGACAAAGACTGCTCTGTAGGGAAGAGAACTTATACCTGGCTGACTCACTATGTTGCTCATACCAATTTTCTCTTCATCCGTCTCTTCTTGCACATATTCATCTCATCCTTCATGTCCAGCTCGTGCCCACCCAATACATGTAATTCCTTGATTAATCCGCAAAATCTACAATCATTTTCACTGGAGCTTTCTGCCTACTCCTTTCATTTAAGCATTCCCTTGACATATATTTTCTGAGTGCCTATTACATGCCAGGTTCTGTGCCAGGGGCTGGCTATAGAGAGATGAATATGGCACGGTTTCTACTGCCTAAATGTAATCACAAGCCAGCAGGCATATGTTAACAGCTATCCGTTGATGCGGGCCTCAATCCAACAAAAAATTATTGAGCACCTGCTCTATGGCAGCCACTGTATTAGACACTGTGCATAGCATCTTCGGGAGATTCTAAATGATACCTAGGACCCTGTGTCTCAGGGATTCTTGAGTAGGAGCGACATTTGGCAATATCTGGAGACACTTTTGGTTATCACAAAAGGGGTTGTAAGGATGGAGGTGCTGCTAGGTTTTAATGGGTGGAGGCCCAGAATGCCCCTAAACATCCTGCACAGAGCTGGGCAGCCCCCTGGAAAAGGAGTACGAGGCCCCACTGTGAATAGTGAGTCGGCTCAGAACCCTGCTCTGTTCTATACTCCTCTGGGTTCGAGTCAGAGTTAAGTAGTGAGTGACCAGCACCAGAAAAGAGAATTTTCTCTGATAGAAGCTGTCCTCAATTGCCTCGGGGATCTATTATGGCTTCCGGGAGCCAGAAAGTCAATAGAAAACAGGAAAACTCAGGGATGAAAACCCAGTAATAAGAGTGTGATTAGGTCCAGGTACAGAAGTGAATGCAAGGCAGATTTTAGACTTTAAAGCAGGCAAATCAAAGGAATAATGGTCTCTGCACTCTAAATGCAGGAGGTAAGGCAAATCATAATAGCATGAGGAGCCTTGACTACGTATGCCCAACTGAACAAATGAGTACAGGGTGAAATCAAATGCAAAGGGTAATTGGGACAATGGGGAAAGGGTAGGATGTGAGGAGAAACTCACTTCACATGATGAGTTGCAGAGGTAATCTGAGAGAAAACAAAAGCTCTTTCCACGACTGTGGTTCCAGAGAACCTTTGAGAGGATATCCACATTATCTGGATGAAAAGATCCTGCCTTCTGGAAACAATAATGACAACACTCCACTGTCCTTTGTCTGCCCCGGACCCAGGGACCCAGGCTTTAGTGAAATACTGTAACAATGTGGGATAGCTTGAAAAGCCGGAGCTTTGCACATGCCTCTAATAGGCTCAAAGTCACTGGCAAATGGAAGGATCTCAGCACGTTTCAAGGAAAATGTGGAGGAAGTACAGAGGAGGTAAAGGCCACCTCAAAGGCTTTGTCAAAGAGTTCGGGAAGCCCATGCTGAATACAGAGGTGACGGGCTAGTGCCGGGGCATCTACTGACATCAAGATCCTTGACCCCTCTCTTCAGTGGCTACTTTTGTTCTCAATCAGGGAAGTGAAGGGCACCATTTAGAAAAGCCGTGTAGCTTTTAGTTGAGTTTAGTTGAGACTATCATGCTTGATGGCCCCAGCATCAAGGCCAGAGAACACAGATGTCTGCATTTCTAATACCTCCTCCCATCAGCAGAAACAACAAGAGGGTTTAGAAAGACTGGTCTGCTACTTGCCAGGGCGACGGAGCAGGGACAGTGGTCAGGGCACATGGCACAGTACTGTTGGAAGCAGACTTCTGCTGTGGATTTCCTATTTTCAGTCTCGAGACTTTTCTGTAAGTTCACAATTATTTACAAATAAGGGGTGTTTTTAAAATTTAGTGCCACAATGAAATTGACATGTATGTATTTAAAACTTCCTCTAGACTTCCCTCTCACAATCTCATTACTGGGTCTTTGAACTAAAAAACAATATGGACACTGAAGAAGCAGACAAACAAATCAATCTGGTGTCTCCCTTCTCCGATTCCAATCCTTCAGTGGCTCCTTACCACTTACGAGCAAAAACATCAGTTTTTCAGCATGGCGAACACGGCTTCCTCGGATCCGACCTCTGCCTACTACCTACAGTCTCCACACCAGTGATTCTTCTACTTGCTCCTTAGGCTCTTTCAAAATAAAAGTCACTAATTCCTGGCCAACCATGCTGTTTCATAGCTGTGTGCTTTTGACCATGCTGATCTTGCACCCTGAGAGTTTTGTGGGACTTTCCACCGCAATGCTCTCTTTCTCGTCCTTCAAAGACGTGTGTGGGAAATGTAGTTTGCAAAGTCCTGGTTAACCACTATGGCCAAGAGAAATAATTATGCACCTTCTATTTTATTGTTGTTAGTATTATAGGTAGCACACTGTCTTAGATAGTTATTTACATATTTATTTCATTTATTGGATGCTAGAGCTAGTCAGGAATAAAGACCATCTCTCATTTACTGCTGTATCCCATCTATTAAAGTAATAAGAGATTAACACTGTATTAGACCACCCAAGAGACTATCCACGAATCATCTTTAAGTCCTGCTCTGTGAGTCGATATAACAAAGCTGACCCAGCACCGATGGGCGGGTCCTGTGACGGAACAGAAAGGACTCAACATTGGAATCAGATATATCCCTGCTGGAGTCTCTATTTCCTTGCTTCCCAAGTGCATAGTACATGCACAAGAGACACTACTGGGTTATTTAAAGATTTGGGCTTTGAAACCAAAGAGAGTTAGGCCTCTCACTTCCTGAAGGACTTTGGGGAATTACTTCATGTAAGCCTCAGTTTCCATACCTGTAAAATGGAAATGATAATTCAGCTGAGAGAAATAGGATGACGTATGGTAAGTGGCTACAGCCTGGCATGTGGTCCTCAATACACGATAACTAACGACAATGACCATATATGGGGAGTCTATTATCTTGGAAAATCAAAGACTGAACAGAATGGCTTTGGGAACACAATCCATCCTTTTCCAACTCCCGCCTCTAATTTGAGGCGTCTTCTCCCATTAGCATTGCTAGCCTTTTTTACTGTTATCCCTCTAGAGCACCACTTCATGCTGCCTATTATTTGAATGATTTAATTAAAAATGAGAATGTTGGGGAACCTGGGTGGCTAAGTCAGTGAAGCCTCTGATTCTTGATTGTGGCTCAGGTCATGATCTCTTGGTTCCTGAGACCGAGCCTTGAGTCAGGCTCCATGCTGACAGTGTGAAGCCTGCTTGGGATTCTCTCTCCATCTTTCTCTGCCCCTCCCCTGCTCATGTATGCTGTCTGTCTCTCTTTCTCTCAAAATAAACTTAAAAAATAAATAAAATACATAAAGATGAGAACGTGAGTCCCCCAGCCATCAAGAGAGAAACAAAAATTTTCCAGGAAATATACAATGTCTGTTCCATATATTACCTCACTCCTTTTAAACATACCCAGATTTGCAGGCAGTATTTCAGGCAGTGCAGAGATGACAATGTTAAAAGGAAAGATTAAACGGACCACCTAGCCTCATACACAACTGACGCACCTGAGTGACCGGGCCTATCAATTATGGGGGGATTACGCAGCAGATCTGTGCTTTCGTCTCCCGCAGTGGCATGCTAGCGCTGCCTCCTGAAGGTGATCTCCAAATGACACTGTGGAGCCAGCACATGAATCGTCAGTCTAACACTTCCCTGCACACCAAAATCAAGGTTTAAACCATCACTTGAAACTAACTAGGAGGAGCCAGCGCTGGCCATGCACGCAGGAGTGAGGAATACTGCACCCGTTCACAAACAGGTCTTTAGAGATTGTGCTGCAAGCACTGACAGCCAGATCTCTATGTCAAAACGGAACTGATAATTAAAAGAACAGTCCCAATGTAGCTAAAGCAGAGTCAAGAAAGACTCCATCATATTTATTTAAATTTTTTTTTCTTTTTTTATGTCTTTATTTTATTTTAAAGAGAGAGACATCGTGTGATCAGGGGAGGGGCAGAGAGAGGGAGACATGGAATCAGAAGCAGGCTCCAGGCTCTGAGCTGTCAGCACAGAGCCTGATGTGGGGCTCGAACCCATGGACTGTGAGATCACGACCTGAGCCAAAGTTGGCCCCTTAACCGAATGAGCCACCCAGGCACCTGGACTCAGTCATATTTAAACCAGAATTCACCATGGCAGGGGAGTTTCCTTCCTTCCTTCCTTCCTCCCTCCCTTTCTTTTTTTTTTTTTTCTGGAAGCTTAACTCATATAACCAAGTAGATCTGAGTTCTGTGTGGGTTTCAGCCATGCAGCTGCTAAGCCAGGGCGGTGCGCCTGTAATCTACGGTATGCAAGCCACTGCAATTCACACACATCAAATCTCTGGGAGTTTCAGCAAGTCACTCTCTCACTTAGTGTACTTACTGCACTGAATCTAAGGTGGCTCCACGGGAGAGATCACAGCTCCTTTCGATTTTACAAGGTAGAGAAGTTCGAGAGCCGGGTGGTGCAATGAAAGAGGCCTATCTAGGATTCTTTCACCGGGCACAGAGTCTGGAACTGAAGCTAAATTGCAGTAAAATCAGCTGGGTGGCCGTCAATCGTACCTGCAGGCAGGTGCTTAGTCGGCAGGTCTTTACCGCATGAAGCTGAAATGGGCACGCTCTATTTTCCCAGCAGTTAGGTGAAAAATTGCCTGTGATGCACCTTCTAGTCGCCCACAGTTAACTACCAACAAAAGGCATTCCAGAAGATGGCATCTTCTTCCCCAACAGACTATATGGACAGCAGATCGGATTTGGGTGTCATTGCAAAAGATCACCGGGACAAGCTGTTACCGTGGTGGTCGGCTGTTTCTGTTTAAATAAGGTCTGCTTACAAAAAAAGGCACTTGCTAAGTGAATAAGGAGGGGGTGTGGTGTGCTTCACAGAAACATTAAAATCTGTGCTGTCTCAGCAGGATCAGGATGCAGTTCTTGATTCATGCCCATGGAGCATTACTGCTGAATTACAGAACGGGAGCTCTTTATGTGGACGCCTCCCAGACTGCTTTCGCTTCTGCATAATTCAAGATATAAAGACTGTTTATTGCTGCTAAACTGTGAAAAAAGGCCCAGGACAGAGAAATAGCTCTACGCCTTCATTAGGTTAATTTAGAAATCATATATTTCCTTGCCTTATGTGTTTTTCTCTAAATTTTTCACTACTGATTGATGGATGGCTAGCCTTCCGATTTGTTTCTCCAAACTGCTTTCCCTCGTGATTCATTTGCTTCCTCTCTTGATGTGAGAAACCTTAAACACAAGATGTAAATTTCATTCTATTTTTTCTGAAAGGATAAAGGATATCATTTCCTGTCAGGAAAAAAAAAGCTATTCCGTCAGCAGTGTTTCTGTATCCCATCAAAGTCCCCTCCAAGTTGTCACTGGTGGTGAGCTACTCTGCAAAACCATCTCTAGACTTGAACACAGTGCAGATTCAAATGCCATCAAGTATTGGGGTTTAATTGCAAGTGGGGAGCAATAAGGCTCAGACCTGTAATCGCAGACATGAGCAACAAAATGGAGGACAAGCAGTAGGCTTGCATGTGTGTACATATAGTCCTCTATGTTTATGAATGCCATTATCTTACTTTAATACTTTTAGCTGTATATGCATGAAACAAGATGGTGGACGAATTAATGACAGGCATGTATGTCACTCAGTTGGTACTCAGCATGCAATGTCTCACACATAAAGAAGCTTCATCAAGTGGATTTTAAGAGAAGAGGCTCAGAAGCCAGGTTACCTGGGTTCAAATATTGGCTCAATCATTTAGTAGCTATGCCCTCAAGTAAGGTGCTTCCCCTGTCTGTGCCTCAGTTGCCTTATTTATAAAACTGGCAGGTCATTAGCATCTACCTCAGAGATCTGTTGAAAGGATTCCTTGAACAGTGCGTGGCACTGAGTGCATATGCCATAAGTGTTAGCTACACTGTAGTTTCTGCATTAATTTATATATGGAGTAAGTGACTCTATAAATAGTCATTGCATTATGAACTCTCAAAAAGAGAAATTAAGAAAACAGCCCCATTTGCCATTTAATTAAAAAAGAAAAATGTATAATGGTTTGAAGTAAACTTAACGAAGGAGGGGAAAGACCTGTACTCTGAAAACTATGACACTGGTGGAAGAAACTGAAGATGACACAAATAAATGGAAACTATACCATGCTCATGGATTGAAAGAATATTGTTAACATGTCCATATTACTCAGAGCAATCTACGTTCAGTGCAATCCCTATCGAATAAATACCAATGGCATATTTCACAGAGCTAGAATATATAATCCTATAATTTGTATGGAACCGCAAAAGTCCTCAAATAGCCAAAGCAATCTCAAGAAAGAAAAACAAAATTGAAGGCATCACACTTCCAGATTTCAAACTATACTACAAAGCTATAGTAATCAAAACTAGCACAAAAACAGACACGCTGATTAATGGAATAGAGTCCAAAAATGAACTCAAGCTTACATGGTCAATCTTCACCTAAAGCGGCAAGATATACAATAGGAAAAAGACAGTCTTTTCAATAAACAATGTTAAAAAAACTGGACAACTACATGCAAAAGAATGAAACAGGACAACTGTCATATACCATGCCCAAATATCAACTCAAAATGGAATAAAGACCAAAAGCCATAAAACTCCTAGAATAACAACTAGGCATCAAGCTCTTGGATATCAATCTAAGCAATATTTTTTTTGGATCTTTCTCCTTAAGCAACAGGAAAAAAAAGGCAAAAATAAAATATGAGACTATATCAAAATAAAAAGCTTTTGTACGGCAAAGGAAACTGTGAGCAAAATGAAAAGACAACCTACTGAATGAGAGAACATGTTTGCAAACAATATAGCTGATAAGGGGTCAATATCCAAAAGTATAAAGAACTCACGCAGTTCAACATCAAACAAAGCAAAATAAAACCCAAAAAAGTAATCCAATTAAAAAAAATTGACAAGAGGACCTGCATAAGCAGGCTTTCTCCAAAAGAGACACAGTTGGCCAACAGGAACACGAACAGATTCCTCCCACCACTAATCAATGCAAATCAGAATCACAATGAGGTATCACCTCATCCCTCTTAGAAAAGGTATTCTTTAAAAAGACCAGAAATAACAAGTATTGGCAAAGATGTAGAGAAAAGACAACCCTTACCTACTTTTGATAGGAAGGCAATATGGTGCAACGACCAGGAAAAATAGTATGGAGGTTCCTCATATAATTAAAAATAGAACTACCAGAGCATCCAGCAATTCCACTTGTAGGTAGTGTTCCAAAGAAAATGGAAAAAAACATTCAAAAAAATATATGTTCTTCTATGTTCAGCATTATTCACAGTAGCCACAATAAGGTGGCAACATAAGATATGGTATATATATCCAATGGAATATTACTCAGCCATTAAAGGAAACCTTGCTATCTGTGATAACATAGAGGGACCCAGAAGGTATTATACTAAGCCAGATAAGTCAGATAGGGAAGGACTAATAATGTACGATGTCCCTGACATGTGAAATCTAAAATGAACAAACAAAAAACCAGATGAACAAACAAAACAGAAACAGACTCATAGATACGAAGAATAGTCTGGTGCTTGCCAGAGGGGACGGGCAAAATAGAGGGAGGGGATTAAAGGATTCAAACTTCCAGTTATAAAATGAATGAGGCACATGGATACAGTGTACAGCATATGAAATTTAGCTAATAATACATAACACCTTTGTATGGTGACAGATGACAGCTAGATTTATGGTGGTGATCACTTCCTAATGTATATAAATGTCGAATCACTATGTTGTATACCTAAAGTCAATACAATATCGTAGGGCAACAACAGTTCAATAATAAATAAATAACAGAGATGTTACTTTATTTGCTGACCTACAAATTGTAGCTTTAAGAATCCAATGAGTCAATATATGTGAAAATCTATGTAAATTTGAAAGTGATAAATTTAAAGTTTATTACTTTTAATGTGTACCACACGGCCGTTGTGTGAATATTCATCCATTAAGCCACACATGCTTGCCAGGTATCTGCTATAGTCCCAGGAGCACTTGTGTTATCTGCTAAGGGGAGTAGGAAAGGACACTGAAAAGTATAGTTTGCATTTGCTATCCTGAGGGGAATTACCTTGAGGAAATAGGACATATAATCATGAAAAGTTATAACACAAGAGGAAGGGGGGAGAAAAACAAAACAAAACACATTCCGAGCAATGTGCTATGAAACTTCAGAAGAGGGAGAAAATGCCATCCCTTCCTCAAGCAATCCACACCAGTTAGATCAGGGGCCTCTAGGAAAGAGAGGCTAGCGCCAGCTGGGATGGCCAGGGTAGAAGTGGGAAACTGCCCGGAGACCTCTAAAACTGTGCACGCTACAGGGAGACAGATGCAGGAGGTCAAGGGCATTCCAGGCAAGAGGAAATTGGGGAGATACAGAGCTAGGACTGGAAAGAACAGAGGCTAGTGCTTGGAAAGAATGGCACTGAGTGTGTGGAGCTAACATGGGAGTGATGAAGGAAAAAGAAAAATAAAGGAACAAAAAACCCAGCAGGCAAACAACCGTTGTAATTTCATCTTGGGTCCCTGCCCTTGGCTTTGAGCAATGTAATTCTAACTTCCATGTTCTAACCTCCCCCCCCCCCCGCCGCCCCTGCAAAGGAATAGAAAGCAAGAAGAAAAAAGAAAATAAATATAAATCAGGAACTTCAGGTATCTTCTATCATTTTCATCCTCAGTAAGGAACCAGAGCTTCCCAGAAAAGGGTAAGGTGAAAGTCAGTACATTGATAAGATTTACTTAAGGATCAGTTTTAATGATGAGGGTATCTGGGCTGTAGATGGTCACTTTTTAAATAACTTAGATTAACTTCACTTTCCCATCTCTATTATGACAGCAATCAGCAAATTTTTTTTTTTTTTTGCTAGAAATGTTTTTAGAGAAGTAACTTACTGGCACTTAATTACTAGTATTTAACCAATTTGACATTCTCTTTTCTTAAGAGTCCATTAGGTTTCTATTACAATATTATACATTCTAATCAAATGTGGCTTTCTGCATAGGTCCTCATTGTCAGTCTCCTCAAAGCAAAGTTTATCTGGACTATTAGACATTCTCTCTGCTTTGGCTGCACCAAATTAAATCAATTATTTATACCTGAGGTCCATTGCTTCAGAACTTGGGCACCTCACTTAACATTTCTCTTGTGAATTATTAAGAGTCTTATTTTTAAAATAAAGTCCTCATTTCATAGTCTGTTTGACTGAGGTTAAACACAATAGTCTAGTGATTCTTGTATTAAACAGTTCAATGTCACAAGCTTCTCTCCTGGGTTTTATGGCAATGAAAACATTCGAAACAAATGAACCTTTCATTAAGAATAGCCTCACAGAGGATAAGGGCAAAGGGCTTCCGACTTAAAAACTGTCTGGCACCAGTCTGGACAGAATTATTAACAGGAGTTGGAGATAGTATGTGGATTCTACTGTTTATACATCAGGGATAGTTAGAGATATGAAAGGGGCCTTGGGGTTTTCTAGTGCCCCTCCTTCTACAGATAAAGAAAAAAAAAATCAACATCCCATAATGTCAGCCCAGAGTGACTTGCTTTGTTCCAAAAGTCACTTTGAGGTATTGTTCAAAGGCATCCTTAAAGTAGTAAGACATGGTGGATGCATGTCGGGATTCTTGAATGCAAATAATAAACTCTGTTCTGGCTTGTTCATGCAGGAAAGGACTTTATTAAAAAATATTAGGGGCGCCTGGGTGGCTCAGTCAGTTAAGTGGCTGACTTCGGCTCAGGTCATGATCTCACGGTTCGTGGGTTCAGGCCCTGAGTCGGGCTCTGTGCCCACAGCTCAGAGCCTGGAGCTTGCTTCAGATTCTGTGTCTCCCTCTCTCTCTACCCCTCCGCCACTCATGCTCTGTCTCTCTGTCTCAATAATAAATAAAAACACTTAAAAAATTAAAAAAAAAAAGTAGTAGTAGCCAAAACCTCCAGGAAGACCAAAGAGCCAAGCCAGGCTGGCAAACAGCCAGGGGCAATGTTCAACCACACCGTAGGGAAAGGGACAGTCCCTTGGCAATACCCTGTCATTTCAAAAAACATGACACTGCTCACTTTTCCACAAAGAAGACTAAACGGGTTTTGTTTTTTTTTTTTTGGCTTTTACCTTAGAAAAGGGAGACATAAAATTTTTTAAAAACCCACAAATATTAGAAAGAACATCAAATGGTCCACCAGGTGTACAAAAATTAATTAGAGCTTCTCAAAAAACCTTTGATTTCCGCCTGGGCAACTGGAAAGGATCTCTTTTCCCCCAATCCCTGTCTTCATCCCATCTACACCCACCAACTCCCAACAATAATAAGGCTTCGGATAATTTTATGACCCACTTTATGAAACAGAAAATACATTCCTTCATTCCACTCTTGGAACTTCCCTTGTTATACAAGCTTTCCAACCTAGTGATCAGTCAATGACAAAACTGATTTGGTGTACAGCAGAAAGAAGGGAACCTTCTCCTTACCCACAGTGCATTGACTAAGGCCTCTGACCTTCTTGAGTTTTCTAATTCCAGCAGGTCATGACTCCTTGGTGAGATTAAAACAAGAATAGTGCCTGGCCTGCAATGGCTCAAGGCTGGAATCTGTCAGTTGCTTAGCTTTGGGGCCTTAATTCTCAAAGACATTGAATTATTTTGAGTAGGCTGTTTACCTTGATGTGAGCAGAATTAGCCTTAGACACTAAGCCTTTATGGCAAGTTTTATTGTCCAAGGCAAATATAACCTGTTAAGATTTACAGGCTTTATTAACAGCAATAACCATTTTATAGCCAACATCAGTAAATCAGGGTTTATTGAGAACTCTACAATTTTAATCTGTGGAAAACCATTAAAATGTCGGATTTTCATTGGACATAATTTCTAACTTTTATGAAAGATAGATTTTTCATTTAATTGGGGAGTATAAAAAAGTGCAGTGTGGGATAATGAATTGTTTTGAAAAGAGTCAATTGGTTTTAGCTGAACAACAAGTGTCAAACACTAAAGTTGCTATCTTTAGTTAGAACTGTCCCAAGGTTAAGTAAGGTTAAAAGTAACTGCAGTGACAGAATGCTCTAACATATCCCGCTATAGGATGAGCTCATGGAGTTTAGGAAAGGTTCAATTATCATGTTCACACTGTAGGTATTTTGGAAAGAGTATGCGACCTGTTATTTCACCCAAACCAATGTGCAAAGGAGTCTGGTACGAATCTTCAAATTCATATGCTATTTTTCAGAAAGTGTTTTTGCTACTACCATTCATAAGATTTTTCAATGAGGTAAGCAAGGTGCAGAAACACAGATATCTACCAGCTTCTGTCAATAACCATTTATGTCTTACATGTGATAGATTAAAAGAGAGGGAAGCAGAGAGCTTTTGATAGGTGTTTTTGTCTTTTGAGGAGCACGCGAAGTGAGAACAGGGGGCCCAGGCTTGCGGAGGCAAAGCTCACGTATAGTCTGGGGTGAGGAGGGATGGTCTGAGCAGCAAACTATTTTTTCATAGGGCTGAAAATGGGCCAGATATCACAAGAGTCTCTGATTTAATCTGGTTCTCCAACCACCAGGCAGCCCTCCATCTTTGGTGAGAATTAAAGGTTTGTGAAGCTTTATAAAAACTATGATAAAAAGGAAGAAGAAAACCCACAAATAATCTCTACTATTTATTTGGTACTAAAGACTGTTTTGCATATTCTTGTTTTTGTCCCCCCTTGTCTCACAGCAGTCCTACAAGGCAAGTATTGTTCCTATTTCCTATTGAGGAACTGGAGGTTCAGGGTGGCCAGTAAATCGCTGTGGGTCACAGCACTGAGGAGTGTTGGTCAGCTTTTGACCCTTCATGACAATGAGCTGTGTCATAGCCACGGTCAGATGTAGGACAATTTGTAGCGTGGGTAGATATTACCCTGGGGTGTCTCCTCTCCCCTTTCATATGCCCCCTTTTCTCCTCCTCCATGGCCTCCTCCTTGTAACTCTGGAAATCCTGTATTTTCCTATCTCCTAGGACAGCACCAAATCCAGGCTCCTGGCCCTTAGGAGCAGAGAGGTTGTAAAGCTTCCCCAGCCCAAGCCCCTTGTCCTCCTGAGCTCCCAACAGCTTTATTTTCTTCCCTGATCTATTCTTTGTTTCCCCACCAGATAACTTATTTCAAACAAAGGAATACAAAATTTACAGAAAGTTTAGGATTGGCAAATTCACTAGAAGAAATGTGAATCACTATTTCTAGTGGTAGAAAGTCCAGAGCATAGCAAACAGATATGTTATCACTGGCCCATGGGCTCTCAAGCTTCAAAAAGCTTGGGGAAAACTAAGTGAACCCACAGTCTCATCAAAAATAAACAAATATTAGAGAAGAAAAAAGATCTGAGCTTTAAGGTTAGAATAGCTTCCTACTGAACCAAGAGCTTGGACAAGTTCCTGTAAGATAGACATGAAAATACCTGTAGCTTTCTAGCATCTCTTTTGCAAATCAAATAAAATAACATAGAGAAGGGATGCCTGGGTGGCTTAGGCTATTAAGCATCCAATTCTCGATTTTGGCTCGGGTCACAATCTCATGGTTCAGGACTTCGAGTTCCATGTCAGGCTCCACGCTGACAGTGTGGAGGTAGTTTGGGATTCTTAGTCCCTTCTCTCAGCCTCTTTTTGTCTCTCAAAAATAAATAAATAAACATTAAAAAAAAGAAAAATAATAGAGAAGGCACTTAACACAGTACCTGGCACATGGGGACATTCTATAAATGGCAGCCCTTCCTGTGTTTACACAAACCACCTTTTGTGGCAACAGATGAATTAGTTGCCAGGGAAGTCCTACCTCACAGAGAGAGGACAATTGTACATGCTTTATGAAAACAGACTTGGACTTGCTCCCAAGATGCCTCTCAATGTGCCAAGGAGGAGACCTCCTAGACCACTGTAGGGCAAAACCAGCCAAGATATCAGTGGCCCTGCTGGCCACAACCCCTTCCAGTGGTGACCTCATGGCCACACGGGAGGTAGGCAGCAAGAGAACCATGTGGTGGAGAGGGAGGGACATTCCTGCTCAAGGAAGATAACGGATGGTGTTTTACAGTGACAATTACATCACTGATCAAATTCCAAACACAGTTCCAATCACTGTCACCTTGGACAGTCATTAACTAACTATAGGATCCTCTCTGGATCATGAAGGCAGAAAGCACAACGGTGCTGCTGCAGATCTGGAGACCCTGTGGCAGGCACTGCGACATCTCAACCATGTGAGACCCCGATCCGGGAAGGGAACGTACATTTTCCCTTTCCTTCTCCATTCTTGTCCTCTCTCTCAGCTTTCTTCTGTCATTCTGCCCTCCCATCAGCAGAAACACAGATGCCGATGGTAATAACAACCATGTAAGCTACTGCATGCTAAGAAAGCTGTAAATATTGGTGCACAGATATAGGTAGTATCCAACTCATAAATCCCAAGGTAACCCGGTGTTGGGAACTGGGATGCTTTCTTGCATTGAGATGATGCTATAAATGCTTGTCAGGGCTCCACAATAGGCCATTAGCCCACAGAACCTCTCCAGATCCATCCTGTAACACAAAATGGAGAAACCACAGCTCGCCCTTGTTCTCAGCTCAGAACATCTGTTTTCAACCATCCGGTAGCCCTGGCTACTCCTTGGGATGGCTCTCCATTTAATATCAGCCAGCCTGGCTCTGAAATTTATTCCTAAGAACATGAACATGATTAAAATAAAGTGTCATGTGTTGTCAAAGGGAGAATAGGAAGGTGCACGGAGTTGAACAGGCCCCTCTCCCCGCAAGATTTTCTGTCCACACAGACATTTGGGTTTGTTTGGTTGGTTTGGTTGGCTGTTTGTTTGTTTTTAAGGTTTATTTATTTTTGGGGGGGAGGGTGCGAGACAGGGAGGGGCAGAGAGAATCCAAAGGAGGCTCCAGGCTCTAAGCTGTCAGCACAGACACTGACATGGGGCTCGAACTCACAGACCTTGAGCTGAAGTTGGCTGCTTAACCGACTGAGCCACCCAGGCAGCCCCAGAAGATCTGTAAATCAGGGTTTGGAGAGGTAGGTGGTGCCTGTAGTAAACTGCTGATGTCCAAGCTAGACTCCTGGGAGCAGCGGGGTGTCCTGAACGAGACTGATGCATTCCCCTGTGCACTGAATGCCCTGTGGCCTCTCGCCCTGCTCCGGAAACTACACCCCACTCTGCAAGGAATGGAAAGGTAGCAAGAGAAGGATGAAAAACCTTTCTGTTTCACATTAAATACAAATCTAAAAATAAGCATTTTCCTTTCTAATCATTTCCTATCATGCATGGAATGTTCATTTTAATTTTCAAGTCCGTTTGCTTCATTTCTGTGAACCACTTGAGCTTTGAATAGTGTCCACCCAGCATGCTTCCTGTCTAAACATGCAAGTGTGTATGTTTTTCGGCTCCCTTTTATTTTCTCAATTCCTTTGTCCTTCCAATTACAAAATCCCACAGCAATTTTAGCGAAAATGGGAGGCAAAGGCTGCTGCTTCTTCTTTTTTAAATCTCTATTTCTTGGTGAATAAACGAACCTTAGCTCTAAGGACATTTCCCTAGCTTCCCACAGAAGAGCCATGACTGAACTATCTACTACTCAGCTCAGACCTTCACTTATAAACTTATCATTCTATAAAGCTTTCCTTGTACTTCTTAGCTCCCCAGCTCGCCCTCAATACTGCCTTCATGACTCATAGTACTCATCTAGCAGAACATCTTTTAAGAGTGACTGAAAGATAGGAAGCCTTCGCTATGACCACAGTGTGGCATTATTGACAAGTATATTCTAATAGTATGATAGGCGTTCTAGAAAACATGCAAGGAGTGAAACCAAGAGGGACTCTGGATTCTGGACTCCCACTGTGAAGGAGACCTGTAGCTTCAGCACTTTTCATATCCTCCATGTCCAGCAGCGTGCCTACACCGTAATAAATGCTCAGTGGATATTTGTTCTGTAAGTAAACAAAGACTCAGTATAAACATTAGTGAAACTTGGCAGTAGGGGCTCGTTTCCTTCCCTGGGAGCTTTTTCACATGGCAGATTGAGCCATGACCCAAGGTGCATGCCAGAGTGTCCCAGGTGACTGACTGCGGACACAGAGGATGCCACCTGTGTGATCTGAGGTCACCAAAATGAAGAACACAGACCAAATCCTACACAGGCTACCTCACAAGAGCTTCGAGTCAGCAACAAAGTAGGCAAGAAACACCTGCCTCTTACAACTTCTTTCCTTTGTGATATCTTCACCATCTTTAGCAACTGGGGCCAGACAGCAAGAGTGCCATGTGACACAGATTCTTTTATTTCACATATGACCACACAGGACTCAGTTCTCCCACCTGGTACCAGGGCTGGTCTCTTACCTCGGCAGCAGGGACTCCCTCAGGTGGCCGGCAATGCAGCACTATCATGCCTTCGATGGGTACCTCCCTTCCCTGTGGATCTTGTTCAAAGTTTTTCCGTAAATCTAAAAAAAAAAAAGAAAAGAAAAGCGTGAGGTACATGACAATTGGCTCTAGGGCTAGTATTCTTCACATGGATTCCAAATACAATAAAATGGTGAGCTTAATGTCACAAACTGGGTCGACACAGAAAAGTCAACTGGTTTTAGGAGTTGCGGAAATAAGAAAATCGTTTCCCCAAATAGTCACAAGCACATGTGAAATAAACCCTAACAGGACTTCCTGTGCTCCGTGCTGATGTGAAGGAGGAAAGATTTACTGGGGGCGCAGAAAGAAAACAAACTAAAAACAACGCATCATTTCCAGAGTCTTTGCCAACATAATCTGCTTAGCATCTGACGAAGCACTTGGCCTAATAAGTTGCCACCCACAGCCATTATGCAGTTGAGATGCATGTGATTTTTTTTATTAACTAAAGAATGCATTATTAATCTGTAAGCTCTGCCTTTTCCTGAACCTCTAGGGGGCTCTAGAAGATGGTAATAGAGTTAGATTACCTATTAGTCTTTATATGTAACCAGGGAGAACGGGGCAACACTCAACCACCACAAAATCTATAACCCATCCAAACGAACATACAATTAAAAAATACAACGCCCTCCAGTCAAACATCGAGGCTGGGTATCTGTGTAGTGCCCTTCATGGAAGGCTCCAGGCACTTTGCAAACAAGCTGCACTATTAACCTTTTACACATGGAAGGGTGGTGCCGGGGGAGGTTAATTGGCTTGCCAGTGGTCTCGGTGAACATCAATGCCAGCAAGGAGGGTGGAAAATGCATGGAGCTTCCTGACATCCAGTCTCTGCGGGCTACAGCCAGCAAAAACTTTCTCCGGGAGAAGGACACAGAGAGTTCAGAGAGAAAGTGCGGCTCTCAAGTGGCTTTCCACTTGAGCGAGTGCTTCAAGAACCAAAGAGTGAGTGGGCCTCTGCATCTTGGGAGCGGTCACAACAACACTTATAAGATTCTACAGCACAGGCTTAACTCGTGCTGTCACCTGAAATCCGGGGCTAGTGAGGCAAACGCGGCTTTTACAAGTCTTTCTCGGTGTGAACGGTTCCCCCTCCCTCCCAATGTATTTTTCTTCAATTGGAGTATCTCAAATTACAGGCTGCGGATTTATTGATTTAATTTTCCTTAGTGCTTACACTAACATGAAATATGTTCCCTGTAAAGAGCAGAGTTCCAGAATCAGTTACATCTTTACAAATTGTATAAATACATTAAACTTGCTTTTAGCAAGTCAGAAACGCTGGATGAATAACAAGCTGAGCCGTCCATGTATTCACTTTCTTCCGATTTCTAGTCTTACTGTGTTCCCTCCCAGAGGCAACTAACGCCTTTTGTCAGTAGTGCTATATGTTCAGGGATCTTCCGGAGTGTACATGAGCAACAGATAGATCTTAAAAGGACTGGCATTGCAGGCAGGGGGCAGGATCCTTCTTCTCATTTCTCTTCTGCCTCCCAAATCATTAAGCCAGATTCCTTCTATCCCAGATCCATAGACTGCCATAGCCCTGAGGATTCAGAATTTCTTTTTCAAGGTTGTTGTTTTATAATTTTTCTTTTCTCTTCTAAAATTTATTCTCAAGTTAGTTAACACCCAGTGTAGACTTGGCTTCAGGAGTAGATTCCCATGATTCATCGCTCACATACAACACCCAGTGCTTTTCCCAACAAGTGCCCTCTTCAACCCTCATTGTTCTCTGTATTTAAGAGTCTGATTCAGAATTTCTGACTGCAAGTGTGATGAGGGTCTCCTGACTACTGATAAACCCGTGAGTGAAGAACTCCGAATAAACCCTACAATGAAAAATCTCCAGTTTCCAGCACCATTTGACCACAAAGCTTCCTTCGCTCTCTCCCACACGGGAGCTATGAGTCAAAACTCCTTCCTCCATCTGATTCATTCATTCATCAGGATTGTACTGAAACCAGTCTAGCACAGAGGGTGAGCTTGACTCTAACACGAGTTTTGCGAATACTCCATTTGCTAAGGGAGAGGCTTTTGTGGCTATTTTTGTTTGGTTTGTTTGCCGTTTTGTTTTTCCTGATTGCTTTGTTTTCCAAATGAAGCTTCACTTGTTGATGCTGAATAATGATTGCTGCTTTGACAACACCACATAATCTGTATTCAACCAACCAGAGGAAGCACAGAAAATGGAAAGTGGGACTTTCTGTTTTATTTCCCACCTCTACTTCCATTCTTTGCTCAGGAGAAATGGAAAAGGTAACCAAATGCATAGTTAACGGTTAGCTCCAACTCCACGACTCTAATACTTTAGCAGACGAAAGGAAAGTTAGAGGGATGACATCTTCCCTCCCCATTCCCAATATCCCTCCCTATTCCCAACAGTTCCATAAAATAGGTAAACACTGAGCTATAAAAGGAAGCCCTACATTCCCACTGGGACATAGGAAAAGGTACTGTCTATAAAGAAGAGATACCTAGTAGATCTCATCCAGCCAGGATCAAACTAAGGGAGGGAGCTTTCCAACCACTTGCTTCTCCCCAACGGACACTGGAAATCACTGGCAGGTTCCAACAAGAAATGTATTAACACTCCTCCATATGGAGAGACAAACATTAAAGACTAATCAGCAATAGAGTAGAAGGTCAGGGAAAAAGTATGATGTCATGTATCAGGATCCAACTCATAATGGGCAGCCGACCACGCATCAGATATGACACCAAGTGAGAAATGCAAGCATCATAAAGTCCTGCCCTACACCTGAGTCTAATGGCAGAACTCTGGTATTTCTAATTCTCAAGGAGGTCAAACAGACCAGACAAATTCCAGCTGGCTATGAAATATACTAAAAATCATGGAAATAAACTCTAAGACACAGAGATACATGCTTCTAGCTCTACCTCTGATTCCCACCACAGATCACTCACCCTAGTTAATTTCTTAATTGGCAAAAGTAATACTTTGGTCACTTATGTTAGTTTCAAGGCTTGAAAGATTCAGAGAGAAACCCATGCAAATTCCAGTAGTAAAGAAAACATCCCCAGCTATATAAAAAGAACTCTTCTACAAATAAAGGAGGCAAACCACAGAAATGAGATTCAATGGCTTCCTCTTAGACAAGAAACAAGAGGCATTTTTAGAGAACTTCTAATTTGAGGGTTTTTTTTTAAGTCAAAAAGAAATAGCAACTGAGAATCTAGAGTAGGGAGTTATAAATAGGATAACATCTGAGATCAAGAAAACTGCCACTATGCAGGGGGAAGAAAAAACAACATAAGTGCTGAATTAGAAATATACATACCATGGAGACTGTAAACAGCATCCTGAATATTGTAGAAAATTAAACTAGTGAGGATCCAGTCAGGATCCAGGCAGGAAAAGGAAAAAAAGCAGAGGAGCACGAGGGGGCCAAAGGAAGATGTTGGGGTTACAGAGCTATGAAGCCCTGGGCATGGGTGCTGCCACCTCAGAAACTTGGAAGAGAGTACAAGACCAAGACCTGAACAAAGACTGTCCATCAGCCTGGTTCTGGAGTCTCTGTGGGTCCTTACAAAGCTGGTTCTGGAAGTATTCGAAACAAAATATATAAGCTAGAAATAAGAAGCAACTGACACTTCCAGGATGAAGAAATTCTACTAGTTTCTTCTAGGGTGATGCTGACAGGGACAGAAAATTAACAAGTAGACTTTCTCCCTCTTCTACTGTTCCATCTCCTCCACTGGCCCCTACTGATGGAGCCTTACAGGGAGTCAGGATCTGGCAAAGAAGCACCAGCCCCAGCTTTACAGACCAGGGGTCTGTAAAGGCAAGAGACAAGAGCTATGTAACCGACAAAACCCAGTCTATAAAGCTTCCTCAAGTAGGGCTCTTATAATTGCTTACTCCTTATCTGTTTTCCTCACTAGATCATCAGTTCTATGAAGGAGGGGCTTTATTTCTGAGATGGTTACTCATACTCCCATGACCTGATACAGAGTATGTCCTTAATAAATAAATACTGAATGCATGAGCTAAGAGGAAAATGATAAAATGATAATAAATTATCCAGCAAAAGAAAAAAGAAATAACAAAAGATAATGTTGAGAAAAAGTAATATAGTATTAAATAGAATAGGAATTTAAGAAGGAAACAACAAGCTGAAAGAAAATAAGTGATAATCTATTTAAGAACGATAATAATTCTCCTCTGAGGTGAAAAACAACTTGAATTTGCAAACGAGCTCACCAGATACAAGGCAAAATAGTATTAGAATGAAAGAAAAAAGATCCTAAATATGACATAGTTGAATTTTGAATTTTAACAAAATTAAAATTATAAACATAATGATTTCATAAGTATCTCTGGAGAAAACAACTGATGTACCTAAAGATTTCATGGACCAGAATGATTGATATTGTTACCATTTCTATACTACCCAAAGCCATCAATAGATTCAGGGCACTCTCTACACAAATTCCAGTGACACTGTTCAATGAAATAAAAAAAAATAATAATAATCCTAAAATTCACAGAGAACCACAACAGACATTGAAGAGTCAAAGCAACTGTGAAAAATAAGAACAAACCTAGAGGCCTGATACTTCCTGATTTCAATCTACACTACTAAGCTACAGTAACCAAGACAATATAGTATCAGCATAGAAACAGACGCACCAATCAATGGAGCAGAATGGAGACCCCAGAAATAAAACCTCATATATACAGATAACTAATATTTGACAAGGGATCCAATTATTCTAAATGAAGAAAGGGTATCTCTTCAATAAATGGTGGTGGGAAAATTGGATAACCACATGCAAAAGAATTAAATTGGACCCCTACCTTGTAACACAAAAATTAGCTCAGATTGCATTAAAGACCTAACTGTATGACCTGAAACCATAAAATGACTAAAAGAAACTCTGGGGAAAAAGTTTCTTGATGTTGGCTTTGACAATAATATTTTGGACATGACAACAAAAAACACAAGCAACAAAAGCAGGAATAAACAATTAGGGCTATGTCAAAAAGTTCTTGGGCAGCAAAAGAAATGATCAACAAAGTGAAAAGGCAACTTATGGAATGAGAGGAAATATTTGCAAACCATATTTCTAATAAGGGGTGAATCTTCAACATATTCAAGGAATTCGTTCAACTCAACAGCAAAAGAACAAACAATCCATTAAAAAAATGTGCAAAGGACCCAGATTAGCATTATTCCAAAGAAGACACACAAATGTCCCCAGGTAGATGAAAAGGTGCTCAAGATCATTAATCATCGGATAAATGCAAATCCAATCCACAGTGAGATACTACTTTGCTGTTAGAATTGCTCTCATCAAAAAGACAAGATAAATGTAGACGTCAATGTGGAGAAAAGGGAATCCGTGCGCACTGTTGGAGGGACTGTAAATAGGAGCAGCCACCATGAAAAACAGTATGAAGGTTCTAAGGTGCTCCCCCCACCAAATTAAATACAGAACTACCATACGATGAAGCAATCCCATTCCTGGGTATATACCCAAAGGAAAAATATCACTATTTTGAAAAGATGTCTATATTCTCTGCTCATTGCAACATTAATCAGAAAAACATGGACACAACCTAAGTTTACATCAATGCATGAACGGATGAATGGAGTGGTGTATACACACACACACACAATGGAGGGGTATTCAGCCTTAAAAAAAATAAAACAACCCAGGGGCATCCAGGTGGCTTAGTCTCTTAAGCATCTGACTCTTGATTTTGGCTCAAGTCATGATCTCACTAACCATGGGATTGAACCCTGCACTGGGCTCTGCTGGGGATTACCTGTCTCTCTCACTCTCTGCCCCTCCCCTGCTCATGTTTTCTTTCTTCCTCTCTCTCAAAATAAAGAAACATTTAAAAATAAAATAAAAATAAATAAATAACTGAATTCCGCCATTAGAGACAACACAGATGGGACTTTAAGGGCATTAAGCTAAATGACACAAGTCAGACAAATACTGTATGATCTCACTTATATGTAAAATATAAAAACCCTGAACTCACAAACAAGGAGAAGATTATTGGTTGCCAGGATCTGGTAAGTGAGGGAAATGCAAGATGGTAGTCAGAGGGTATATCCAACTTACAACATGAGTGAGTTCTGTGGACCTAACATACAGCATGGTGAAAAAAGTTGACAATATTGTACTGTATACCTAAAAGTTTCTGAGAGAGTAAATTCTTTAAAAAATATAGCTATGTGAGGTGATGGAACTGTTGACTAACTTTATCATGATAATCATTCCACAATAAAAAGAGATACCAAATCATCACAAATTGTAAGTTACACAATGTTATTTGTCAGGTATGTCTCAATAAAGCTACATAATATTTTTTTAAAGAAGTGATTGACAATGAAACAAAAATCAGGCTAGGATTAGAGCTTTTTCCTATATTAGCATATACCACAGTATAATTAATCACATCTATGTTTTTTTTTCTGAAAGACAAAAAGCAAAGCATAGGTACTAATGCTTTCTTCCCAAACAAGCTATTATACGTGAGCAAACGAACAACAATATAGTCTCAGACACGACAGAGACAAGAGAGGTTGTAATCAGCTGCACCCCCTTCCTGAATAAAAATGACCTTTTTAAAAATGAGGCTCAAACTAATGAAGTAGTAAGTATTTGGAAGTTGTTTCAAAAAAATTGGCAGTGGGCAGCAAACAACACTTGAAAATGTTCAAATCTAATTTTTTATAATATAGACAGGAATATTCATGTAATCATTCAAAACTCTGGAAAGAAAACTGCATAACACCTCATAGACATGCATGATAAGTAATGATAAGGATTTAAAGTCCTAGGTCATTTGTTCTAGAACTCCACTAGTTAAGACTGTGGACTGTTGAAGAAGGTGAGGTTGGAGATTGAACATCCATTTGAATTCTGGGTCTGCCACCTAGTAGAACCCTGATTTGATAAATATTTTTATCTCTCTTTGCCTCAGGTTCCTCATCTGTAAAATGAGGATAATAATTTCTGTTACATGTAGATTTTGTGTGCATTAAATGCTAATGTGTGTAAAATCGTCTTAAGAGGACTGGCTACATAACACGGCTTAACAAAGGTCACAATTACTAAATCCCATTATAAGGCTGCAGTGATTATGAGGGGGTGGCTTGTTCATAAATCCGATATACATAGTAATGATAAACTGGTAAACTTTTCAAAGACTCTCAAATGAAAAGGATAAGTTAGTATATGATAAAACCACAGCAGTCACAAAATAATACTTATTTGGATCTTAGGATAGGGGAAGCCCTTCTAAACAAAATTAAAAGAAGAATGCTTAAGGAAATGATTAGTAGATAATGTCTGGTAGATACTGTCAAATTAAAAACGGTTTCAATCTTGAAGGGGCACATGCACCACAATGCTTAGAGCAGCACTATCAACATAGCCAAATAATGCAAGGAGCCCAAATGTCCATCGACTGATGAATGGACAAAGAAGGTATATATACATACATATGCACACACACAATTGAATATTACTCAGCCATTGAAATGAATGAAATCTTGTCATTTGCAAAGATGTGGATGGATAGAGGGTATTATGCTAAGTGGAATAAGTCAGTCAGAGACAGACAAATATCACATGATTTCACTCACACGGAATGTAAGCAACAAAACATGAATACAGGGGAAGGGAAGGAAGAGCAAATAAGATAAAAACAGAGAGAAGGCAAACCATAAGAGACTATTAACTATAGAGAACTGAGGGCTGTTGGAGGGGAGGTCCGCAGGCAATGGGCTAAATGAGTGGTGGGCATTTAGGAGGACACTTGTGATGAGCGCTGGGCGTTATATGTAAATGATGAATCAATAAATTCTACTCCTAAAACCAATACTACACCATATGCTAACTAACTTGAATTTTAATAAAATCTTGGAAGGAAAAAAATGATCTCAATCTCACACATTATAAATAAGATTATAGGTAGAGGCTGGACAGCCTTAATACGTAAAGGGCACTACTGAAACAAAGTGAGAAAGATAAATACCCTATAATAAGATGACAAAGTTGTATTTAAACAAAATTCGTAAGTGATCAACAACTAATAGAGATAATGAGAAGGCCTAATAGCCCTAATTCTTAAACAAATGCCCATTTACACAGCATCAATATGTCTCTTTACTTTTCCAAAGAGGCTTGGTTTTCTTAGTTTCATTTTTAATTTTTTTTTAACATTTACTCATTTTTGAGAGATAGAGAGACAGAGCATGAGTGAGGAGGGTAAGAGAGTGAGAGAGACACAGAATCTGAAGCAGGCTCCAGGCTCTGAGGTGTCAGCACAGAGCCTGATGTGGGGCTCGAACCCACAAACCAACCGTGAGATCATGACCTGAGCCAAAGTTGGATGCTTAACAGACTGAGCCATCCAGGTGCCCCTATGAGTTTCTTTAAGTACTAATCCCCAGTGTTGAAAAGAGAATGGAAAACTATAGTCTTAAACACTGATAGATGGAGTGAAAACGGGTCAACATGAAGGGCAAGCTAGAAGATGTGTCAAAATTACTTTAAAAGTTCATTTATGGGGCACCTGGGTGGCTCAGTTGGTTAAGCGTCCGACTTCAGCTCAGATCATGATCCCACAGTTAATGGGTTCAAGCCCTGCGTTGGGCTCGGTGCTGATAGCTCAGAGCCTGGAGCCTGTCTTTGGATTCTGTGTCTTCCTCTCTTTCTGACTCTCCCTTGTTCACACATCTCTCTCTCTCTCTCAAAAGTAAAAATAAAACATTTTTCATTTATATAAAAATAATTTATATAAAAAAAGTTAATTTATATGTTCACTTTCTAATGAAGAAATACACAGTATGTGGTCTATCCATACCATAGGTTATTATTTGACAATACAAAGAAATGAAATACTGGAGTACATACTACAACACAGATGAATTTTGAAAATAATATGCTCAGCAAGAAGCCAGACACGAAAGACTACATATTGTATGATCCCAAGTATATGAAATATCCTGAACAGGCAAATCCATACAGCCAGAAAAATTAGTGGTGGTTGAGCACTGCAAGTGTCAAGGCAAGGGGTGAGGGAGACGTTTTATGGTTTTATTTTTTGGAGGGATGGAAATGTTCTAACATAGGCTCTGAAAATGTACTAAAAACTATTAAATTGTAGGGGTGCCTGGGTAACTCGGTTGAGCTTCTGAATATTGATTTTAGCTCAGCTCACAATCCTAGGGTGGTGGGATCGAGCCCCACATCGGGCTCCACACTGAGCATGGAGTCTGCTTAAGATTCTCTCTCTCTCTCTCTCTCCCTCTGCCCCTCTCCCCTCTACTCATGCTATCTTTAAAACTAAGCAAATAAATAAATAAATAAAATTTTAAGGTATCTATTAAATTATATACTTTAAATAGATGAATTGGCTGCAGGGTATTATGGATTATATCTCAATAAAGCTATTATGTAAAAGGATTCATTTATATAATTCAAAAAATCTATTTCTAAATTTTCCAAGAAAATGATTAGACAGCTACCTAGAAAAATGTGGAATGGTGTTATTGCTCAATTCACCACTTACAATGCTGAACAGTTGCTAACAATCTAAATACCCAATAATACAATAATGGCTAATATCTTTTGGTGGATTCCTATAATGGAATACTATACAGACATTAAAAAAGCTCAAAGAATATTTAAAATTGAAAGTAAATAAGAATAAATGGCTACATAAGATAAAATAGCATAGAGCGAAGGGTATCTATTTTATATACATATGTTTTAATATGTGAGAGCTGGGCTCCTCAAAAAGTAATAATTTTTTTATAGAATGCATCTACTTCCAAATAAAAGGAGGGTACATCTGCATTGTAAACCTGTTTTGGGGGGTGCCTGGGTGGCTCAGTCGGTTAAGCGGCTGGCTTCAGCTCAGGTCATGATCTCATGGTTCGTGGGGTTCAAGCCCCGCATCGGGCTCTGTGCTGACAGCTCAGAGCCTGGAGCCTGCTTCAGATTCTGTGTCTCCCTCTCTCTCTGACCCTCCCCTGCTCACGCTGTCTCTCTCTGTCTCTCAAAAATAATAAAAAAACTTAAAAAAAATTAAAAAAACCCTGCTTTGGTCAGCACGCCTTCTCCTAATTTGCCTTCAGGTTTTCAGTATATGTGCAATAGCTTCCTTCATTCACTCATGCTGTTGAGCATGGGTAGTGGGGTACGTTAGTGAACCCGAAACAGACCATTCCAACCCTCCCAGAGCATACATGCTAACAGGATGAACAGACATTACACAGGAGATTCAGATTAATGGGGATGCCTGGCTGGTTCAGTCAGTTGAGCACCCAACTCTTAATTTTGGCTCAGGTCACGATCTCACCATTCCTGAGTTTAGCTCCACGCCGGGCTCTGTACTGGCAGTGTGGGCACTGCTTTGATTCTCTCTCTCTCCCTCTTTCTGTGCCCCTCCCCTGCTTGTGCTCTTTAAGTAAATAAACATTAAAAATGTGAATGATGCGATAGAGAAGTAGTAAATTCAGTAAAAATCTATCACAGTGGGACCCAACTTAATCTAGTGATTCCGAGAAAGTTTCTCAGAAAAATTATACATCTAAACAGAGGTAGAGCATCACACAGCCTACATAATACACACTGTACCACTTTTACTACTTCAATCAGGCTTTCCTGGCTTAAAACATTTTTCTTGCATGCATATGCTGCAAATGGTCTTGTTCCTTTCTTGCAAATCTCTGCAAAATGCCTGCCTAGCTACCTCTCTTTCCAGAAGTTATCACATCACATAAGGACACTCTTTTATTAGACTTGGTCTTCTATTCATATATATTGAGAGGGTGGAATATAAATAGATTTCCACCTTCTGATCTCACTTACAATCACGCTCACATGGTCTCTGGGAAGAAGAGAAATAATAATTTTCACATTATTTTGTATAAGGGAACTGAACCAAACCACATACATACACATCAAGGCTGAAGGTTTTAAAATTTTAAAATAGCAACTGGTGTGGGATTACTATATATGTTATAGGAAAAGCCCTACAGAGAAGTAACTCAACATTTCAAAGCCTTGCTACCGGGTGAGTATGGGTATACTAATTCTTTACTTCATTTGTTTCTGCATTTTCTAAACTTTCCATAATGAGCATGGATTATTTTTATAGGCAGAAAAAATAATGTCCAAAAAAAGCCACTCTTTCCTAGGAGTTAAGATTCTTTAAACTAGATCAGAAACCAGGGAAGAAGTATATTTTGTTTCATTTTATTGTAGCAAGTTTCACTCCTATCATGTCTATTAAAGAAGAAAGTGGGGCACCTGGAGGGCTTCTAGGTGGCGCCTGGGTGGCTCAGTTGGTTAAGTGACTGACTCTTGGTTTCAGCTCAGGTCATGATCTCACGGCTTCGTGGGCTGGAGCCCTGCATCGGACTCTGCTCTGGCAATACAGAGTCTGCTTGGGATTCTCCCTCTCTCTTTGTGTCCCTCCCCAACTTGCACAGTCTCTGTCTCAAAAACTTAAAAACAAACAAAATGAAGCAAAAAGAAGTTTTTTTTAATCTTCCATGAATTCTAAAATATTATTTTCATAGGAATCTGTCCACAAGGACAACATTTTTTATTTGTTTTGTTCACCGCCTTGCCTCTAGGACCTGGAAGACATAGGAGCCATCAATAAATATCTATTGAATGAATGAATGTGTTTCCATTTCAACTCCCGTGAATGATTATTAAAAATGAATATAACAACCAGGTCTCCAGTAGTTAAGATAACTAGAGAAAGCAAAACCACGAATAGGTGAGTGTACAATAATGATGTTAAAGTAACACTTAATCATGTTCCCCGTGTGCACGTGCGCATGCGTGCACGCATTGAGATGTCACCAAACATCAGCCCTCACTGGTGTGGAACATTACCCTCTCTGCTTCTGCTCCTTCTTCACCCGCTGCCCTGTTTGTTTCTATGGCAGAACGCCAACGAGGCCCAAAGTGACTGGAAACAAAAGACAGCAGAAGGGAAGAGGAGGGTGAGGTGATGAAGCCAGGTGCTTGGCTCACCTGTAAATCATCTCATCAGCCACAGGATCATCCCGAGTCAGCGGTGCCTGCCAGTAAGTAGCCCATCAGGCTGAGGCCATGGGAAGCGACAGCCTCCCCTTCCTCACCCTGTGCCCTACTTGGCCTTTTCCTCATTTTCCTTTCATGCTACTATGTTAGAAAAGTCATTGTAGCACAAGAAAATCAATAAAAATTCAATTCCGAATAATAGTTCTTTGCGGCTCAGCAACACCAGGGAGTTATCGGCTCATTCAATGTTCTGGCAGTTAATGCAATGAAATAAAAATAATTTACTCATTCAAACCAAATCAGGCAGTGAAAAATCATAGTCGTTTTTTTTAATAGTCATAGTCCTAGTCATTTGGTAAGATTGCAGGAGGATGGCACAATGTCCCATTAGTGTCCAATGACACCGGTATGCAAATCGGCTCTGAGTCTTTCCCACCCATACTTTTCTGAAGGAACAACAAACCCCATTTGTCATACATAAAAAGGAATTTGTAACTTAGCCAAATACAGATCATTTGTTGGTATAAAAAAGCTGGTTTGAATGCAGAACAGATGGATGCCAGCAACATGACAGTCAAGGCCCGGTGCTCCCATTTGGTTCTGCCTCAGTCCTCCAGCCCTGGATGCTTATGGCCTGAGAAGTCAGCTACCAACTCTAGTTCCCAGAGGAAGTATATAAAAGGCGTCCTGTCAGGTCAATTCCTTCCTCTGTAGATGCTTCCTTTGCCAGACTTTCTTAAGCCCTCTGCCTTGTTGAGATCAATGAATTCTAGTGTGAGAATCTGCACATTTCTAGACCACTGTTCCACACTGATGCCAGGCTGTTCCTATCTTTCACTTCATGTCTTTGCTCTGGATCTTTTAGTTCCGATTTCACCATGTCTCCTTGAAGGACCACTGGCATCAAAGCACAATTCCAAACATGCGTTTTGGGATACAGTAGGCTTACCTCCTGCTGAGTCAAGCTTGCACCAATAGCAAAGGGGGCGACCCCTCTGGTCATGGTTGAATTGCATGGGCCTCTCTGCATTGTCCCTGATGCTACCCCGGTGCCAAGCAATGAGTAGGCTCTCTGGATTGCAACAAGGCATTTATTTGGCTGATGCCGGGGTCCTGTCAAGCAGAGTCTCCTCAAGGCTGTTTTTCAGGGCCACAGAAGAACTCTGGGGCCTCTGCTATATCCTCTGTGCTCTGCAATCCCTCTGCTGTCTAATTGCTTTTATCAATAAAGCACTTTATAAGTAGTACTGTGTGTCACTATCCCTTGCACACCAAGCGACACAGTCTGCCAGGCAAACTGGTGCTGCAAAGGGACCATTCGGCAGTGGGGACACATGATGGTGGAAAACAGCTGTAGTTTTACTAAATGCTGTGGGCACTGATTTAACCTGCTCTCTATTGAGCTGTTCCCCATGCAATACATTCCACTGCATTTGGCCTCCTTTGTTTACAAGGATGCAAAAGTCATTCAGAGTCCATCAAAAATTGAGCATTCACTGAAAATTAGAAGGACAAGAATCTTAATTTTGAGTCCAGGACTGATTGGAAACCAAGAAAGCCCGTACCCGGGCTTGAGAGAAAGAATACGCATCGCAGACAAGCAGGTCTTAAGGAGGCTGTAACAAGGCCCAGCAAGGGGGTGCGGAGATTCAGCGGTATTCTACTAACTGGGGGGCTGCATAGTCTTCTTAGCACACAGGCTGCCTGTCACTTCTGCCCCTCCTAATCAATGGCCTGTCTATGGTCTTAATGGCCTCTACTTACCCATTGCTTGCACTCACTCATGACTTCTCCTGTCTCAGGGTCACCAAAAAATGCTTCTTTGTCTGTCTACCCTCTTCTGTTGCCTCTGCCAACAACTGATTCTCTATCAGGATCAAGTCATACTCAGAAGAGCAAGCATCTAGAAGTACATAATCACTTTAATCCTTCTTCAGAGGGTCTCTCAAACTGAATTCACTCCTCTGCAGCAGACTCAGGGGTATATTCTTCATCCAACAGATGTGACAGGTACACAGTATGGCCACCTAGGCTTACCAACACCGTTTCTCACAGCAAAGGACTATGGGTATGACTCTGTACAAGGGGCCATGCCTACAGAAGGCCTTCTGAGGTTTGCTTTCACTCCAAGTTCTAGTAAAGGCACTTTCTGTGTATCAATTATATTGATTTGGCTGTACCAATACATAAAGGATGGCTGAAGTTTGACCTAAATAGCATATCTTACAAATCTTTAATAGGGAAAAGTTATTAGGCAAATATATAGAAACTCTGTTTCCTCTTTTTAAGGCATTAAATCAAATTAAAGTAAAGAAAGTAACTCACACATTGTATCTTTATATCATGTTCCATTGGACACTCTAGGGACAACATACCTAAAAAGCTCCATATCCTATGGGTTTGAGAATATGACTGCTCTACTTGCTGTGCAAATGGGGACACTGAGTCTTAGATGAACACAGAAAGAGACACCGAATCAAAGTGCTTTTGATGGATGAAAAAAAAAGTGCAGTCCCAGGAATCGTTGACTAGACTAGAATGCCCAGCTCTCATGAAGTGTAAGGAAAGGTCACACTGCTCATCTTTCTACTGTCCGGATTTCCTGTCCACGATGACACTTAGCCACACTCCCCCCAACTCTGCCCCCACAAAATCACACCAGTGTTCACTTACAGCTAACACAAAATGAAATCCATGGTTGATGAGATAGAGTTTTAAGAACAACAAAGACATGAAGAATCATTCCTGACTTTCTCAGCGACCTCTCAGCCCTCCACAGACTAGAAGGATGTGAATGAGCAATGAGGGTAAAAAGAAATGACCTAAAATAACCTTAAGCTTTCAATAGCCACCATCCCATTATAATTCAGTACTTGTACTGCTCAGATGGGGGTGGTGGTGGGTAAAAGGAGAGGGGAAGAGAGTCAAAATGAAAAAGCCAACCTAGCTGTGGGAAGAATACATTTTTTTTTTTTTTTTTTTTTAGCAATGTTAGCTCTTTGATTCTGCCCCCACTCCAGGTCTCCCCAAGGCTGGGAAGGTCGATCAGGACAGGATGCAGCCAGTGTCTGGAGCATATAAACACCACCAGACATCTAGTACCCCTGCCTCCTGCTTGGCCCCATATAGCAACCGAGTGGAAGGAAGGAAAACTGTATTTTGCTTTACCTGAAATCAATCTTGCCAGAACAGGAAGGATCTAAGAGATCATGTCAGCCAGAAGTTGTTCATTTTTTTGGCAGATTAAGTCTTATAAAGAGACCTAACAAAGAATGAGGTGGGGCTAAAGTTGACAAGGAAGAGTGGACCCCCTGGAGGTCTGGGGGATGTTTTTCAGGAAAAGTGAATGACAAAAGGCTATAAAATAGGGGTAATCATGGATAGCTGAAGAAGAAACAGTTACTATGGCTGAACCAGTGAAGGAAAGTATTGTGGTGTAAGGGAAAGTAAGAGGGGCTGGTTAATTTCCATGGGGTCAAATCAGTTTGGAAGGCCCGCAGAAGTATGGCCAAGGGAACAACATGATCTGGGTTGTATTTTTTTTTTTAAGTTTATTCAATATAATTTTGAGAGACACAGGGACAGTGTGAGTGGGGGAAGGGCAGAGAGCGGGAAAGAGAGCAAATCCCAAGCAGGCTCAGTAATGCCAGTACAGAGCCCAACTTGGGACTCAAACCCAGGAGCCATGAGATCATGACCTGAGCTGAAACCAAGAGTCAGATGCTTTAACTGACTGAGCCACCCAGACGCCCCTGTATTTTTTTTAATATGCATTCTGGCATCAGTATGGAGAATGGGTTTTACGATATTAAGAGTAGAAGCAGGGAGGAGATTATCACAGTAAAGAAATAATAATTGTATGGGGCACCTGGGTGGCTCAGTTGGTTAAGCATCTGACTTTCACCCAGGTCATGATCTCACGGTTCGTGAGTTCAGGCCCCGCATTAGGCTCTGTGCTGATAGCTCTTGGAGCCTGGAGCCTGCTTCAGATTCTGTGTCTCCCTCTCTCTCGGCCCTTCCCCCACTCATATTCTGTCTCTGTCTCTCTCAAAAATAAACAAACATTTAAAAAAATTTAAAAACAAAGAAATAACAATTGTTAGTACCAATTGACAGAAGTGGATAGAATCAGGGTATGTACTGAAGATAAAGCTGCTACCACAGGGGATGTGACTGGAAGAAACAGAGGAGACAAAGATGACAACTAGGCCTTGTCAGGAGCCCCTGAGGACCATTACTGAACCAGGAACAACTGGAGAATAAACACAGATTTGCAGCAGTGTTGACGGAGCAAAAACAGATATTTCTTAGGCATATATTATGTTTAAGATGCCTTCTAGACAGATTCAGTGATCTATCAGGAGTAAAGAAGTTAGGAGATGAGATGCAAGGTCAGGAGGGCTGAGGGTCATCAGCAGTCAACAGATAGGACCTGAGGTCATGAAGGTGGAGTCTGTGGTTTAAGGAGAGAAGAGATTTCAAGAGGGAGGGCTAAAACACTACAATAGTTAGAAGTGGGAAGAGGAGAAACTTGCAGAAGAAACGGAGTTGTGGACAAGGAGAAGACAAGACAGCAAAAGTCACAAAAAGCAAGCCTGGGCCCTGCTCCCAGAGTTTCTGATTCCATAGGTTTCAAGTGAGGTCCAGTCATCTTAATCCTGAAGTGCTTCTCATGTGACTTTCACATGCAGTGGGTTTGGGGGACTCTACGCAAGAGAGCAAACCCAGTCAGTTGAGTCCAGAATACAAACCTAGCTCTTCTGGCCTCTCCTCCTTTATGCTTTCTGCTGCTCCCATTCCTTCTCAATGAGCTTTTAGAATAGGACCTCTTCTAATCTTCATGCTTGTATTAAATTGCTATCCATTCTTTAAATGGTTAACTCTAGCTCTTTCTCTAGCTTCTCTCTTTAGTCAAAGTTTTGGAATGGGACGTTCATACAACCTCTGCTTTCTCAGCTCCTATGGATTCCTAGATCCACCACGATCTCCTGACCCCTCCTCTCGTTATACTGCTTCACCCAGATCCATGGAAACCTTTATGCTAGCAACTGTCATTAACCCGTCTCACTTCTTACATTAGATTTTTTTTTAATTTTTTTAATGTTTTATTTATTTTTGAGACAGAGAGAGACAGAGCATGAGCGGGGGAGGGGCAGAGAGAGAAGGAGACACAGAACCGGAAGCAGGCTCCACGCTCTGAGCTGTCAGCACAGAGCCCCATGCGGGGCTGGAACCCACGAGCGTGAGACTGACCTGAGCCGAAGTTGGAGGCTTAACCGACTGAGCCACCCGGGCGCCCCAACCCATCTCACGTCTTAATCTTTGGATGGCATGGACACTAATGACCATTTATCCCTTCATACACATCTGTACCCCCCCGGGTCTCCCAGGGCCTCCGCAACGTTTCTTTCCCATCCCTAGTCTTTGTTCATCCCTTAACCACTTACATAATTTCACTACTGGACTGCTGCTCTTGTCTTGTTCCCCTTTACTCTCTCTCTCTCTAGGGAATGGGAGGATAGGGGATTTCAAAAATAAGGCCACATCACCTTCCTCTTATGATACTTCAATGGCACCAGGCCACATCCGGGATGAATCTTAACTCAGCAGAGAATTCAAATACCATCCATAATATGACCCGTCTACTCCTAGCGGATACCCGCAACTCCTTGTTACCATGTACTTTACATTGTTCCACTGTCTGTGCTTTTACCCAAGTTCTTTCTTTAACCGGAAGATCTGTTCTGTAAATTATTAATGCTCCTTCTTTCTTCAGAATTAGCTCAGATATTAACTGACAAAGTGTATCATAGATCTTGAGAAGCAGCAAATTGTCTCTCCTACGGGCTCCTAAAACACAGTGAGTTTTACCACTAACCACATGAACCACCGAAAATACTTGTTTATAAGTATGATTCTTCACTAGACTATAAACTTTTCAAAGGAAGGGATAGAATTTTATTTATGGTTGTGCTATCTAGAACGTGGTAGATACTTAATTACTTAATTAGTCATGAATAGCTAACACTGTCACATCTAAGTTAGCATTCCTTTGCCACTTCTCAAGTTTCTAGAATGTCCTTATTCTGGTAGACAGATGTAAAACTAATTTAAGAATACTATCATTAAGCTCAGAGTCCTCAAAGATTAACAAAGTTTTATTTTGTTTTGCTTCTCTGTCAGAAGGCTTCTTAAGTAGAAGAAATGAGGGATGAAATAAAACCTATATCCACTTCCCTGATAAACATTCACTGAAGTGTTTATAGACATGGCCATTTTCTTGGAAGTTTAAGGTTTATTTTTACCACAAGAACAGCAGATTGAATTAAGCCTTTATTTCCCTGAAGGTGGAGGCCATATTTTTTTGCAAACTCTTCTGGTCAAATAATGGTTGGCAATAAGTAGCATGAAGGAATATTATTTGGGGAGGTTTCCCCCCACCCCCCGTCATCCACAATGGGTCATGTTGTAAAGCAATGAGCTAACTAGGAATTCCCGTCTTTAAGGAGGGTGTGCTCACTTGTACACACGCGAAGCAAAAGTAGCACAACTTAAATCAATTCCATACAAATCATTCTACTCTGTTCATAGAATCACAATCTCTTATTCAGTATTTCTCACTTTCTACTGAAGTGCCCCCTACTGGCAGAGGAGAACAAATTCTTATCTCCCCTGCATTTATTGGTGGAGACTAAGACCTGACATGCACAAACAGGGTTTTTTTGATTTGTTTGGTTTTTTTTAACATATATATTAATTAATTAATTAATTAACACATATATTTTTAAATATACCTTATTGTCTTGTTGGTTTCCGTATAACACCCAGTGCTCCTCACAGCAAGCGCCCTCCTCCATGCCCATCCCCATTTGTTTTTGTTTTTTGAGAGAGAGGGTAGGTAGGAGCAGAGAGAGAGAGAGAGAGAGAGAGGGAGAGAGAGGGAGGGAGGGAGGGAGGGAGAATCCCATCCAAGCAGTCTCCTCTCTGTCAGTGCAGAGCCTGACGTGTGGCTCATACCCACAAATGTGTGAGATCATGACCCGAGCCGAAATCAAGAGTCGGACATTTAACTGACTAAGCCACTCAGGTGCTCCACACAAAACAGCTTCAGAGAGTCAAACTGCATTTTCACAATTTAAGAACATTTTGCCTTCCACCCCTTGTATCCGTGTTTATACTTGACTGACCTAAAAGGAGAATTATAACTGATGCTACAGAAAGATGTAGCACGTCTATCTTGAGGTTTTTTCTATCCCCAGAACATCCCTGCGGTTTTACACATAGGGCTGGCATTTTGAGAGACATGTGAATTTAAAAATGACCTATTATGTAAAACACTCCTCAATTTAGGCTTGTCCAATGTTTTCCTATGGTTAAATATAGATGAGACATTTTTGGAAGAAACATCACTAAATGATTCAGCCTGCTCTGTCCATCACATTTGGAGACATACACTGCTGACAGATCCCATTGCTGGTGATGTCGACCCTGATCACTTGATTAAGATGGTATATGGCTGGATTTTCCACTGAAAAGCTACTCGTTTCCTGTTGGTAATTATTAAGTATCTTGTGGAGAGATACTTTGGGGGTATACAAACATCCTATTACTCCTGAAACGTTTACCCTCTATTTTAAACATCCATGATACTTGTCTGAATCAATTAAAATTCTAATGGCGCTACTATGATTTCCCATTTCCAACATTCCTTTTACATTTGTCCATTTACTCTACCATGACAGAGGGCTCTCCCTTTGACTTCCATTATTTATATGTTCATTCGATCATTCTTTCTTTTTTCAAAATACCAGTATGGATTTTTGGATTCTTATTTACTGAGTTATAATCCATTATTCTCAATTATTTTCATACTCAAATTGTCCCAGATGTGACCAATGGAGTCCTTTCTAGGTGTCTGATGTTTCCTTTTACATGATCAAATTGAAGGACACTGTACAAAATAACTGACATTTACACTTCAAAATGTCAATGTCATGAATGACAAAGAAAAACTGAAAAATTACCTGGATTAAAGAAAGCTAAGGTGACCTCTCGGCTGAAGGTCACCCAGGATCCAAGATTGTTGTTGTGATTGTTATAAAGGAGGTTACCGAACAAGCGATGAAATATGAATAAGGTCTGAGAAATAGATAATAGTATCGTATCAGAGTTAATTTCTTCCTAATTATACTATCAGTTATGTTAAGAAATATCTTTGTTCTTTAAAAGGCAAACACAATGGAGTATTTAAGGGAAAGGGGGCATCATGCCTGCAGTTTAGTCTTAAACGTGTCAGAAAACAAACCACAATAGACTACATACAAAAACATGTATAAACATAGAAAGAGAGAAAACGCCAGAACAACATCTGATGATCCTCAGTAAAAATTTTAGGGGGATTCTTTGTACTACACACTGCAACGTTTCTGAAGTCCGAAATTATGTCAAAATAAAAAAAAAATTAAAACCTCTTTTTGTGTGTATTTCACCTGCTCTCGTAATGCAGTCATTCCTTCTAGAGGATCCCCAACAGACATGTGTAACCCCTGCTTGCCCAGGCACAGTTTACAGGAGGACATGGCCAAAAGAATAACGTTGTGCCAATGGGTATTTCTAGTTGCCAGTATGACCCCAAACATGCATTTTAAGACTCAGATCCTGAGGTGCCTGGGTGGCTCAGTCGGTTAAGCATCCGACTTCGGCTCAGGTCATGATCTCACGGTTCATGGGTTTGAGCCCCACATCGGGCTCTGTGCTGATAGCTAGCTCAGAGCCTGGAGGCTGTCTTCAGATTCTGTGTCTCCCTCTCTTTCTGACCCTCTCCCGTTCACATATCCCTCTCAAAAATAAATAAATGTTAAAAAAATTATTTTAAAAACTCAGATCCTATGATGCTACTCCTGATTATTCTGTTCTTAATTCTTCATGGAGTCAATTTGAATGAGTCCCTGATCTTTCTGGGCCAATTCTTCATTTAAAAAAATTTTTTTTAATATTTATTTATTTTTGAGAGAGAGAGAGAGAGAGAGAGAGAGCGCGAGCATGAGCAGGGGAGGGGCAGAGAGACAGAGAGGGAGACAGAGAATCTGAAGCAGGCTCCAGGCTCTGAGCTGTCAGCACAGAGCCCGACACGGGGCTCAAACTCACAAGCCATGAGATCATGACCTGAGTCGAAGTCAGACGCTTAACCGACTGAGCTACGTGTGTGCCCCAATTCTTCCCTTATAATATGAGCACTAGGTGTAGGGGGTGATCTCCTGAACCATCACATGACAGCCACTCAGAGCCAGCCTCATGAGCATGGGGTTCCCCAGGGTCCTGTGCTTGACTTCAAATTCTTAACTTTTGAACAAGGGGCCCCATGTTGTTATTCTGCACTTGGTACCACAAATTATGTACCTAGTCCTGCGGCTACAAGCCTATGTGGCACCTTTGTGTAAATCAGACCCACGCAAACAAAAGGCTTGAAAATATCACGTCTGTGCTGAGAAAAACCAGCCCCTTCCCTCAGGTGGTTGAAACCATGTCCCAGGTCCACATCCTGGCTGCTGGGGTGTGGCCTGCTTCTCCACCTCCCCCTGCCCTTCCATGGCTAGATGCCCTGACACAGTGCACAGCTTTGTTTGTAGGCCCCGACTTTCATATCCTTCAGTAATATGTACACACAGTTGACCCCTGGACAACACAAGTTTGAACTACGTAGTTCAATTGTTTTCCATACATAACAGGACAGTACTTGATATGTATTTTCTCTTATGATTTTGTTTTTCTTTAAATTAATTTATTTTGAGAAAGAGAAAGAACGGAAGGGGCCAAGAGAGAAAACCCTAAGCAGGCTCCATGCTGTCAGTGCAGAGCTCAACATGGGGCTCGAACTCAAACTGTGAGATCATGACTTGAGGTGAAACCAAGTCAAATACTTAATCGACTGAGCCACCCAGGTGTCGATCTTCCTTATGATTTTCTTAATAGCATTTCCTTCCTCTAGCTTAAGAGTACAGTATGTAATACACATAACATATAAAATATTTGTTAATCGATAGTGTTATAGGTAAGGCCTCTGGTCAACAATAGGGTATTAGCAATTAAGTCACTGGGAGTCAGAAGTTATATAAGGTGGATTTCTGACTGCATGAGGGGAGGTCAGTGTTCCTAACTCCCATGTTGTTTAAGGGGCAACTGCAAATTAATTTCAATCTAAAGGAAAGGGACAGACCTTTGAGAGAATAAAATAATATCTTCACTTTGGCCACATCTTCCATGAAGAAGGCAAGGAAAAAGGGTTTCAAGCTTTTGTTCAATGTCTACCAAGTACAGAGAGGTCTTGACAATGTTTTCCCATAACCTGTGAGTAAATGCCATGTTCTAAAAAGGGGGGAAGGAAAGTGCAGGAGGAGCTGGTGGCCAAGGTCCCCTTCAGTGCCATATACTGCGTGCCACAGAGTTGTATGGTTGTAATGATTCACCTGCTCCCAAATCCCTTTTGACTCTCTCTTTATGGCAGTGACAATTATTAGGAGTAGTGCACAAGGCAGGGAGGGCAAATATGACCCTTAAAATGATGTCCTGGTAAGCTACGGATTTGCTAAGAAGCCAGATATCATGCTGGGACCAGGGCCCAATCAAGATAACTAACAACTGCCCTTTCAGAGAATCCTATCAGGCATTGATAAGGTTGCCTTTTCAAACCAAACATTCCTAAGGGTGATACAGAAGTCTCTGCAGCAGACTCAAGGGTCAAGAAAATGAAGATAATACAGTCGGATCTTAAATCAGATTATATTCCAAGAAAGGGAATATGTCCATAAGTAACTTCAAAATAACTATGAGTCTACGCAAATTATGATACATAAGATGGGACCAGTGCGAAATGAGTGCTATGTTGCTGAGAGGAGGATATTTAGATTTTATCAGTTTTAAAGTGGGAAATTCTACATGGGAGGTATTGTGTCAACTGCTGGGGTCAAGGAGTATTAAGGGATTTGGTCAACTAGGTTTCATGACAGGAGACAGCATACAAGACGGGCCTCAGATGTAGGAATTAGGTGGAAGACACAGGATGGTGCACAGTAGGGCTGAGAATATGCTCCAAGGAAGAGAAGACTCTGACAAAGACTCTGAGTACATCAGAGCAGAAAAAGTGAGTCTCACATCCCAGAGTCTAAGCTGCTCTAACTTAGCGGGATTTTAGCACACTTTTGGGGATGTGGTGGGAGACCGAGCTATAAAAGTAGGCTAAGGCTGCATTTGAATATCACAGATGTGCCTATGCTTATTTTTATTACTTAATTTGCTGTCAGGAGGGGGTTATCAACAGTTTTTAGCAGGAGAAATTATTTATCAGAGCCATGGAGCTGAGATCCATAATTGAGGTTTCACTGGATGTCCCTCTTCTTTAGTTTTCAAAAAGATACCATTACCCTCCAAAATAGAAACAAAAATAATATTGTTTTCCTGTGTGCTTGGAAAATGAGGGAGAGAATAGCATAGCTTTTAAATGAGGTTCTCCTTTAAACTCTTCATTCTTGGCACAACTGCATAGGTATTTTAGGAGTGCCTCAAAAAAGCAACCTATTTAAATGATATTCAGGATGTATATTTCATAGATCTTTTCTTTTAAAAAAATCAACAAAGGGGCGCTTGGGTGGTTCAGTCAGTTGAGCATCTGACTTCAGCTCAGGTCAAGATCTCACAGTCTGTGAGTTCAAGCCCCATGTTGGGCTCTGTGTTGACAGCTCAGAGTCTGGAGCCTCTTTTGTGTTTCCCTCTCTCTGTCTCTCTCTCTCAAAAATAAAGAAACATTAAAAAATTAAAAAATAAAATAGATCAAGCAAACAGTGGTTTCCTGCTGTGTTTCATTTGAAGCGGCCACCTTGCTGTGTGACCCTCACAGGCAGAGGCCACCTGTCTCTCCAGCCCCAACTCTTCTATCGGGGGGAAAAAAGGCCCAAGTCTCAAGAAGCGAGTGACCGACCAAGGGTTAATGATCCAGGCAAAACATTTTGTAAGCAGACGAAGAGGGAGAAAAGCGGGAAAGAAAAAGCAATAGCTAAGCAGCCAAATGTTCACACATGAAAATAAACAACTCCGAATAATTGAATATTCCTGGTTTTGACAACCGTCCAGCAGCAGAAGGAACAGATGCGACAACGGTCCGACTCCCTCCAGCTGGATGGGATCAGACAAACGCGAGGAGGCCTGTGGGAGTCCCTCCCTGGAGACCGGCTTCTGGCAGCCTGGTGGGGGGATGTGTGGGTTGGCTTTATTTATTTATTTTTACCTTTAGAAAATCACTTTTGAAACAGGGCCTCGGCTACTTCCAGCCCCAGGCATTTGGAAGGCGGCCAGCATCTCTCTGACACACCGTGGAATTATTAAGGAGAATACAATAGTTTAAGATGACAGGCACTCTGGCTACTCAAACAGAGCCTGTACGGTTTTTTGGACACACTGTGTTTGACTTCATGTACATATATGATGCGTATAACTTATATGCATTGAAATATTTTCAATATATGCAGTAATGTTACCATGAGGAGGCATTTACTCAGAAACAGAATGCAAAGGCAATCACGGTTTCCCGCAAGGAAACACATAAGTGCATGTGAACTTGTCTTGCTGTGAGTGGTTCTCAAAGTCCATTTGATAGAAGGCAGTCGACAAGGCTTAGTAGTAAAGCACCAAGGAGGAATCCAAGGACGTAATCTCTGGCTCCATGTCTCCCACTGGCTGGGTGACCTTTGGTCAAGCCACCTAACCTTTCTGAACATCATTTATTCAGCTATTAAACGATGGAGGGATGGGTTAAATCAACATTTCCCAAATAGTGCATCATAAAGGGATTTTTGTTCATTCATTCGTTTGTTTGTTTCTATGGTCTTGCCACTCCACGTATGGCCCACAGACTGACCGGCAGCACCCACACCATCTAGGAACTCTTGCAAATAATAGAATCTGAGGCCTTGCACCAGACATACTGAATCATTTTAATGGAATCACCTGTATTTTACTAGGATCCCAACTGATTTTCATGAGTGTTAGAGTTTGAGAGGCACTGCCCCTGGGCAGGATGTCCCAAGGTTCACTGATCCCAGAATCACCTGGAAAACTGTGTACAAACACAGCTTCCCTGATCCCGTCTTCAGAATCTGATCCAACAGGGCTGGGGTGGAAGCCGGGCGTCTGTATATTTAACTGAAAACTCAGGTGGGTCCGTGTCGAGAAAAATACAAGTTAAATAAGTAAAATAATTGTATTTATCCTGTTTCCCTTTAAAATTGAACGTTTATCACGCCAGTGATGACCTAGTGTGACCTGTCAACATGCTCCAGTCAATAAATACATCGCTTGGCTGGACGCACCGACGGCCAGGAAAGTTCTGTTTGCTGTAGTTTCAAAATTGTTAAATTCTTCATGCATCACTGGCTAAATGTAGGAAGCAGAAGGAGCTCTGATGTTGCACTACAATAATTTAATGAATAATATAAAAATGATACTAATTTTGCAAAGTCCCCTCAAGACAATTGTCATCAGATTCGTAAGCTACATTCATCTATCAAAATCCTTATTTAGCACATTATGATGTCTTTAGTACTTCAAAAACCAATTTTAAAAAGAAGAAACATAGTGACAATTATATCCAATTTGGCTTTTCATTTATTGGGAATAAAGACTATCCTCATGTGCAATGTATTATTTGCTGGGAAGTACTTGCAAATAGCAGCCAGAAATCTTATTTCAACAAAACATGAAAGTTATTAAAAAAAAAGGGGGGGGTTACTTCCTACAAGCAAATGAAAAGAATTTCAAGCAAGGTCCTAAAGGCAGTTTTTCCCTTCCACTTTTGATGCTTAATGGCATTAAACATAGTTAAATTTCAATTTACATTTTAATGTACACTGGTCCCCAAGTCAAATGCAATATTTAATGACAAATCATGTCTTGGCTTGCATAAATAATTTTAAATAAATTTAAAAAGCTGTCACTTGCTACATAGGAAGAAATTAAAAATATGGTGTAAGTACAGGAGATAACATTAATTGCATCATATGGGGTTTCATGGTAACTTTTTTACTTATAAATCACATCTTTACCATATTCATATGTGCGTATCATATGCAAGAATGTCAAAATGATGTTTTAATCGCTGAAGAAATTGGTGTGATTATTACCAGAAAAGTATTAGATGACTCAACAAAAGGCAAGAAATGATAGAAAAGGACTCTTCCGCTTGTAATATCCTTTGATCCTATTATGCTTGGAAGAGTTAGATCCTAGGGCTGCCCTAGCATGGATTTTTATGAGTCCATACCAGGCACAACCTGCAGAAAATTTACTAAGGCACTATAATTTTAATTCAGTGCAAATAGTTGTAGTAAGTATTAACACACCTCCGAAAGAGTGGTGCTAGTTCTAGGGAGGCTCAAATAGCTTTTGATTGATAAGCCTCACTCTGTGCCAGGCACAATTTGAAATACTGTAACTCTTGCAATAATTCTATGAAGTAGGCACAGAGAGAGGCATAAATTGTCCACCATCACAACACTAAGGAGTGGAGCTGGAACCAGTAACCAGGAGGACGGCCGTGTCTGCTGGGGTCTTAACCACCTGGTCCACATGGTCAAAGTGGAAACCGTAGGAGCAAAGGCACATGTCAGAGAATCGAGGCTGATTTGCAGACCAGCCAGCAGCTGCTTGGAAGGACACAGCATACATGATCAAACGTTACGGGAAATGAACAAAGGGGAGTTGGGAGCCACACTCTGCCAAACTTTATAAGTCAGGGGAACCACCCCCCGCCCCCTGCCTCGCCGAACTTTCTAGCGAGCAGGTGATAATCAGAAATTAAATGAGCAAGTATGAAGGTGAGAGAGTGGTGGTGACAGATCAGTGTGATGCTATTTATAGTAAATCACAGAATAGGTCACCTGGACCTCAAAGACATAGAGGAAGAGGAGAAACAGGAAAAGTAATGTAGAGAAGCCACAAATTGAGGGAGGCCAGTTGAAATCGTCCATGCTGTTTGGTCTCGTTCTCTCTCTCTCTCTCTCTCTCTCTCTCTTTTTTTTTTTTTTCCAGAGAGACACTGGGAAATTATATGCTTCACCCTGACAAGGGTCAAATACACTGACAAGCCAAGCTGAAGCTGTGCAGGGATCACAGAGCTGGCTGTGTTAAGGGAGGGTAAAATCAAATATATCCCCGCTCTCAGCTGGCCTGCTACTTTACAGTCATAAAGTACTTGTCGGCTAAAATTAACTAAATAACTACAGGACAACGGTTTCCCATGGCTCTTACATCAAACAGCACAGCTTACAAAATGACCTCTTCTCCTTGGCCTACTAGGTCCCAGTCAACATCCAGGAGAGGGCCTCCCCAACTGCCAGTAGAATGAAGGTGAAATGCATACTTTGAGAAGCAGATTTCATTTCCCAAGAAACATAACTGTCTCTGCAAATAGCAATTCATTCCTATTCTCAATCCCTAAAACCATCGACATCTGCTATGAATTCCTTGAGTCCTCAAATAAATCCCCCTTGTCCCGTATTCTTTATGACACTCTCAGAAGGCAGCATTTGAATAAAACAACAATAACCAAGTCTGTCCTCCTCCTCTCAATTTCTTTCTGGAAGAGCTTTTACACCCCTGGGCTCACAAAGGAGATTTTATGGGGACCATCGGGGTGGGATAGTGGTGGTAGGGGAATGAAGACATTTTAAGGGAGGAGAAAGGAAGTTTCTGTCCTTCTCAGTATGTCTGAGATGATAAACACACTGATGCTGAAATATGATACGGAAATCTTGGACTCTCTTGAAAAGCAATTTTCATCTTCTTCCCCCATCCCCCTTTTCTTTCTTGGAGTTCTATGTGGCTCAAACACACGCAGTTTTAAAACCCGTTTCCACGTTGTAAGATACAGATGCAAGAGGCTGAAGAGCAGGCTGTACAAATCCCTTAACCTCTAATGTCTGATTTTTGCAGGTCTGCTGGAAAGTGCAGCAAACAGTCACCGCTCCCTTTTCCCATCCACGTCCTCTTGAACTTCGTCCCTGATAACGAACAGCAGAACCCATTTACATGGGTCTCTCTCTCTCGGGAACCATTTTTTTCACGGTATTGTCGAGACACCTGCAGTCTGACAATCTCGGCAGAATCTCTGAGCCAAACTGATTTGCTGATTGTACTCTAGAGGCAAGGATCAAACATTTAAAATACAACTTTAAAAAGTAAATGTGGTAGAGAGAGAGAGTTGTGATGCCTGGATGTGCTCTGATGAATATTCCGCAGAAGCCCCCGGCACGTCCAAAGCCCCCACTTCAGTCCCCGGGTCTGTACTAGACAAGAACATCGCCCAGAATGTACTCACAAGCAATGCGCACGGAGGCCTTCCTGCTCTTGGAGGTCCCCAGGTGGCTCCATGCCACACACTGGCACCAGTAGTCCTCTGGCCCATGGAAGTCCTCGACCTGCTGCCTGGTGACGTTGATAAACACCTCCCGGACCTTCAAGCCTGATGGGGAGACAAAGCAAATCCACTGAGGCTCCTGTATTTTTCGAACAGAAAGTTAAGGATAGCCAAACCTTCTCTTGTTAATTAAACAATTCTGTTTTTAATCAAGGCGAGGTTTTAATTACTCTGACGATAATATATTGCTGCTAATTAAATTCCAACAGCTGAGTAAGCTAGAGAGAATGAGTGTGAAGAATTACCAACCAACGTGGCTCCAGTACCATATGACAATTTTTGCACTACCTAGACGTAGTGCTTTTTCTTGGTCTTGCTTGGTGTGAAGCTGACTGTGAGGAATGCAGTACCACGATTAACTTCCGGGCCTCAGCACACAGACCACAGAAATGTAGTTCCAGGTGGTTCTAAATGGCCCTATCACTGGGCATGACAGTGGGCAAGGATCTAGCAGTGTGGCTCGGGAGAAAAGGAGAAAGAGGGAACAGTGAATGTGTGTGAACAGGCCAAGTCTCGGCTTCAAAGGCTTCAGACAACAACTACAATGCAGACAATTCGAACTATGTTAGTCTCAAAGCCCTCATAAGAGAGCCTGGCAAGGCTACTGTAGCAATGGCACGAGGAGGGAACGGAGGAAGAGGCTATTCTTGAAAAAGGAGCTGACGCTACACCTGCAAAATAAGGCAAAACTAAGACAGCCTCCTCTCGGTGTTTTTTATTATTATTATTATTAATTACCTTACATCCCTCCACGAGTTAGACAATGTGCTTGGTACTTCTTACTGGGCGAGTGTGAGTTTCTTCCAAACCTCTGACCAAGGATGAACGGCTTTTCCTTCTTTGGGAAGAACAGTCACCTTGCACACATAGAGTGTCAAGGACGAAAGAAGACACGTGTCACTAGCCATCTCAGTTCAGTCACCACAGGCAGGACAGAAGCCCTGACAGTCAGCAAGCTCTCCGTTCACCAGTCATGCTGAGGCTGTTTTCTCTGGGATGGGCAGTGTGGGAGACCAAGAAACCATGCCTATTGAATTCCACTTATGTACCTAGCGTCATAGAAGCCCTCAACCTACTCTCTCACTACATGTTCACAAGGGACCGATGCAGTACAAACTACGGCATCTCCGCTATGCAGACAAAAGAACTATCTTAGAGAGACTAAGTCATCTGTCCGCGGTTACACAGTCTCTTAATGGAAGATCTGAAGTTGGAACCTAGATCTGTCTTCCAGCAAAACCATCACCGCGTGCACGTCTTTCTCAAAAATTAAAATTCTGTCCCTGTATTGTAGGTGCTTATACTTAATTATGACAATAAGACTAACACAGGGAACACTTAAAGAAACGACATGTGCATAATAATGCTTTTTCCTTTAAATTCAAAAGGAATTCATGGGACAGAATCATCAGTACAATCCAATGAGCCAGAGGCTCTTGATGGAGGAGGTGAAATGTGATTATATCTTGGGTGGTGGTAGGATTTAAGGAACAAGAACAGAGGTATGCCATCCGTCAAGGCTGGGGAGACATTCCTTCCTACCCAATCAATAACATGTTATTGATGGTGTGTGATGAGAGATAGTTTTAGCACCACATAAATTACCACGTGCAATTGGAGTTCTACTTCCTCAAATTTTAGGAGGTACCACACATAGAAAGTTATCTTGATGACAGTTGATAATCCACGTTTTCCTGTTTGTGCAAAGTGCAAAAGTACACTTTTTTCCCCCTGGCAGAGATACAAGGGTCTCAAAAGCAGAGTCCCACGCGGAATACGAAAGAAGCCCTACAGGTTTTTTTATTGATGGTGCTGTTTTTGTCTTTGCACTTAAAGAAACAAAAAGTATGAGCGGAAGGATGAGGGCGAGGAGGAGGTGGAGTTGGGAGGTGAAGAGAAAAGGAGAATAAAAATGAAGCAGTAGAACAAAACAGGATGGTTCGGACAGAACGCAGAGCGGAGTATGGCTGCCCATGCTGGGGATTTGAAAATCATGTGAAATAAACAAAACTAAACAATGAGTCTGCAGGGATGAGGGCGTGGGTTATATTTTTCTCTTTGATTTGAAGCAAACAGTGGATGATCCTAATTTGAATAGTGAAAGGGATGAGACAGGACATCAAATCAATGTACCCAGAGGTCAGAGACCCTCTGTCACAGTGCAGAGACGTGTGGAGACATAGAATATGGCCACCATTTGGGAATCAGGGGTCTCAAAAGAGAAGCATTCTGTAGGCCTGAAAGGTCAGAAGTCAGTCGGTTCAAGCTAAGGGGGAACAATTCTATTCCTTTTTTTCTTCTTTTACTTTCCCCATTTCATTAAAATACCTCTGTCATCAGTTTCCTTTAGATGGAAATGAAGATGATCACCATACCAAAATGGTTCAGGATAATCATGTTTCTAAAACATGGGGGTTTTAGAAACATCCATCCAAACGTCAAAACCTGCTGTGATTTAGTCTAGGCACCACTGTGTTTTAAAAGGATCTAGGATTTGTTCTAATGAGGTCTGGTTAAGACACACACACACACACACACACACACACACACACACATGCACACAATGGAAATGACTGTCACAAAAGGGGACATCTACTCTCACAAATCCCCAGAAACAAGATGCAAAACACACCTGATGAAGCTAGGAGGCAGAAGGGGCACTGGAAAATGGGAGCAAGAAAGAGCCTTTAGTGGTTTTCATGGGAAGACTCCGGACCCGGTAAACAGGTGTAGAATTGTCTAGTTTGAATCATTTCAGTGGACTCAGGGACGCAATGCCTGTCCCCAGTTGTCAGGTAGTTGGTCCTGAGATGAGGACAGGGGAGTATTGCCCTGGAGCAAAGAGCTTAATAAAAGTGGATAGGGGTCTGGGCTCTGGACGATTGGTTTGCATATAGAAGGCACTCTCATGGGTAAGCTGTCGGCTCTCTCCAGGAATTAGGGAGCCCTCTGGCAGGATGTCCCTCCAGGGTCAGCAAGATCCCAACATGTCAGAGAGTCACGTACAGAAACTAAACATGGTCACATGGACAGACAGCTGCATGTTTGTTTGGGGGAGGCATAAACCATAGGCCACAGACAGTTACCATGAAGGTCTGACCTTATCTTACCCCATGTCGAGAAGTCTGCAACCCCTCCTTCAGACTAACTGCTGGTGAAAGCACAATACTGAAGTCACAATTGCAACATTAGGACCACTCAGTTACAAGTCCTTAACAGGGACTTTCCCATCAGACTGAAACAGCCCAATGAATATAAATCAACTATATTCAAACACAGTGTGATTTTCCTGCAGGCTCTATCAAGGTAGCAGGCTCCTTGAAAAGGGCACAAGTGGGGCACCTGGGTGACTCAGTCAGTTAAGCATCTGACTTTTGATTTCAGTTCACGTCATGATCTTACAGTCCGTGAGATCAAGCCCCGCATCAGGCTCAGTGCTGATAGCGTTGAGCCTGCTTGGAATTCTCTCTCTGCCCCTCCTCCACTTGCACCTACACATGCATGCTCTGTATCTCTCTCAAAATAAATAAATAGACCTAAAAAATAAAAATAGGAGTGCCTGGGTGGTTCAGTCGGTTGAGCACCTGAATTCAACTCAGGTCATGATCTCACAGTCTGTGGGTTCGAGCCCTGCATTGGGCTCTGAGCTGACAGCTTGGAGCCTGGAACCTGCTTGAGATTCTGTGTCTCCCTCTCTCTCTCTCTGCCTTTCCCCCACTCATGCTCTGTCTCTGTCTCAAAAATAAACAAACACTTAAAAAAAAACATTAAAAAAAAAAAGGCCATAAGTGACATGACCTCCACCCCCACCCAGCTAAATACACTGTCTGGATGAGACCTTTTTTCTAACATGAAGTCTTCAGTCTTGTCAAATCATTCCCTCTAGGAGAACTCTTGGAAAATCATGAACATTTTGTATCTTATTATCTCTACCATAACAAGAAATAATTCTACTGAATAAAAAAGTTTTAAATAGTATATTCTCTCTCAAATCTCCATTATAGCTCTGTCTAGTGATACACACACACACACAAAGTGTGCATGTGACAAATATCCATGGAAAGCAGCTCTATTTATGGAAACCTCCTCCCACTCCCCTCCGCTGAAGTTCATCCAATAGCGTTGCAGGGATGGCCATCTACTTCAACATCTTAAGAGACGGCAGCTAACTTGTTCTTGGGAAATGAGACAAAGGAGCAGAAACCCCAGGCAAACAGAAGGTGACATCTCATAAATAAAAGCAGCACTGCATCTGGTAACTTGTGTAACTCTAATAAGCACAAAAAAGTCCAACCCTTTAAATTATTGTGTAAATTATAACCATCAGCCTTTGTTATGGACTAGCGTCTTACAGAATATAAAAATATGACTATGGGACTGATATGCTAATAAGCTTTCGACGCTGTTGGATGGCTTGGTTGTACGGAGACTAATGTTGGCAGCAGATGAATAATTGCTCTGCATGTTCTAAACATAACAGAGCAGCACAGACCTTCATCATTTGTCAGCTTTATTTGTTTAAATGAGAAAAATGCTGACAGCAGTTATTGCTGTAATCCCCTTATTTATCAGATAGAAAACACTAGTTACTCTTAGCAGGTCTAATCCTGTTGGGAGACTAAAAGTTACAGAATTTTCAAACTAATTGAAGGTATACTGTGTTAGTGTTCCAGGAAGAGAAATACAGAAGACAGCAGGAAGGCATTGGTGAGAGAAAAAGAAGGCAAATCATTTATTCCTGGCCAATGTTGAAAAAAAGGGCTCTAAGTCTTAGTCTTGACTTGTTCCGGAGCAAAGAAAGAAGTCTGGAATAGTATTTAACTTTCAGCACCATGCCCACCGCAGCCCAGCGCCTACCAGCTGTCCCACACCTTTTATCTACTGCTCATTATCACACTTCCACAAAGCCCATCAGTGGCATCCTGCCATGGTTATTGTTGCCAGCCTGCTCTCGGATACACCTGGTGATGGGCACCTAGGGAGGAATTTGACATCGTTCCCTGATGCTTCCCACCCCTCCTAGAGTCATGTACCTCAATCTTTTAAAAGTTCTCTGTAGCAAGATACTTGCCTTTGCTAAACTGAATTACTAAGTTTCAAGAAAAGAGGTTCAAGGATCCCTCTTTGTCACTGGAGTATTTCTCATGTCCCAAAACCACACAGAAGAAGTAAAAACCCAACAAACTAAGTTTTGGTGAATTGTCTCCCCAACTTTTGCTCTGTGCCCTTTCCTTGGGGCAGCTCAGCTCTGTTTCACCACCCTCGTGCTTCATTTTACACATTTTAATGGTTCACGATTAGGGATTAAACAAAAGAAGGAGTAAACTGCTCTCCAAAGACAAAGCTCCAAAGAACTATTTCCAATACAACTTCATGAGTGGCAGAGGGCCCTCCTCAATTCTTTGGAGAGAAAAAGGAAAAAATCAAACTCCTCTTGAAAAGCAACAGCCTCATACTCAAGAACCTTCTCTAATAAACCATCATCTACCGAGGTATCTGCATCCCCTCTGAGGCCTGCATTTGGCTGTAAAATAGTCCCTTCGTACCCATGGTCTCCAGAGAAGACAGAAAACAACATATTCATCTGGAGGAAGGAAGTCCACCACTTCTACAAAGAAGTATTTTTCATGTGCCTCTTACTAGTCCAGGGCTAGAGCCTAGAAAATATGCATCATGGTACTTGGGTGGCTCAGTTAGTTGAGAGTCTCACTCCTAATTTTGGCTTAGGTCATGATCTCATGGTCCTGAGATCAAACCCTGCATCGGGCTCTGTACTGAGCATGAAACCTGCTTGGGATTCTCTTTTCCTCTCTCTTTGCCTGTCCCTCGCTTGTGATTTTTCTCTCTCAAAATAAATAAACATTTAAAAATAATGCTTGAATAAGAAGCTTCCCCCACATTCTGAAAAGCATTATTATCATCATTGCTGATTATTACACCCTTTTATAGCCCTTTACTTTTATTAAAGTCATCACATGTATTACCTTATTTCATCTTAACATCATGTTATTATCGTTTCTATGCTTACCTTGTCACAGATCCCATATCATAGGATATACATCAGAGATGTTATACAGTGTACAATGTGTATTATTTGGGAAAAAAAAAAAACTGAGTACATCATATTGTGCCTTCCACTACGCCAGGAGCTGATGATACTGTGACAAAATAGATGACCAAGATTCTTGCCCTCTAGGAGCTTACATCCTAAATGGGGGAGACATCAACCTGCCCCAACAAGGCAGCACGAGAACTGTCATGACAAGAGAAGCACCACAGGACCGCACAAGGCGGGCTGCTCAGCCTCCACAGCAGCAAGAGGTTCTGGGGATGGATGCCATTCTACCGGGGACGTGAAGGCTCGCTCCTTACCCAGTCCGTGTGATGTCTAAAACCAAGGCTCTGGGAGGGACACACAAATTGGACACATATTTGAAGTTTCAGAAGTCTGACATAGTAGGGAAGCATTTTCACGGAAGTGTGCCTCCATTTCTTTGGGGACCTTAGATATCTTCAGGCCAACATGCTATTGAAAATAGTAAGTTAAATGCAGATAATTAAAAGGTAGAACTGTATTTCATTTTCCTGGCAGATGCTTAATTAGGGCTAAATGTCTTTTGCCACTTCATCCTAGCAACAAGATTAAAATGTATTTTGATAAAAAAAATAGTCATCCTTTGAATGTGCGCGATGGCTAATGAATACTCTTTAGTTTTCCCTAGATAATAACTACTCCACGTATTCCTCAGAAGCACAAGTTCAGAGTTAAGTACAGAAACTAAGAATACACTCAAGCTCTCCAGTTTCTTCCACACCAGAGATTAGAATTAATCAGTACAGAGGTGTCTAGCAGAGGAAAGCAAATTAACTGGATAGTGTTGTCTGACAGCAGGGAGAGGGAAACTCTAGAGCCAGGAGGAGACAAGGCAGGGTGATTTAGAGGACAGCACCCTGCGAATGACTCACTGGGACATCCCACTCACAGCATGGCGGGCAATAGCTGTGATGTCCAACTGCCTGGATAACCTACTTCTGTTTCCTGCGGTCACTCAAATTACCTCCGGGGAGTAGATCATGCCCTGAGGGCAGGGCACACGTCATACAACGTCTGCCTCCCACAGCTGCTACCATTGGCTCGGAGGAGAACAGGAAGCCTGAATGTAAACCGAAGGAGTGAATCACAAGCCAGTAAAAAGTTATTCGATGCAAGACAGTTACTGGCATGTTAATAAGACCAGTCCTTTTGTCTATTTGAAATTATGTAACTTCACAAATTTCTATTGCTTTTGGAAGAGTAATCAACAGCCACTTGCCCCATTAAAAACAGAATATTAATGAGCAATTTCAGATCTATCCTTTTGAAGGCTAACCTGGATTGAGCACTTGCTGTATTTACACTAGGCCCTGGGACTCCGGACTCCCCACAGCAGTTCTGTGTGATAGATATAATTATTGCTCTCTTACAGCTGGGGACACAGAGGTAGGAGGAAGCTAGTTAAAGTGAGGGCCAGATTTCAAACCAACACGGTATTGTCTAACACCGACACCCATGCCCTTAACCACCACATGGTCTTCAGGGTTTCTTTTAGATTCTTATAATTCCTACTTCAAATAAACATGCTTCTGAGTATTGTATGAACAAAAAAAGTTGAAAATGTGTAAGGGCATTTGTACAGAATTTAGTGTTTACAACAAACTCTGGTCCCTACCAGGAATTGTTATTAAATTACATAAATGGTGAGCTGCTTTCTCTCTCTGCTAAGGATGGAGTGAGTGTAAAGGGCCACCGGTTTTTTGTAGGTAAAGTTCAACTGGACACAAGAGACAAAGTCTTCTAGACTCTGTCACAAGGTTATGGAAAGAATGCATAGGATTTTCATGAAAACCTTTTAAGAATATGTCAGTCCTTTCTGAGAAGCACGGTATTGAGCAAGATGAAATCCAGGGTGGGATGGGAGAACATTTCTATAAAAGTGAGTTTTAAACCTACAAACTGTCAATGGAACACTTGAGAGATGGGTTTTTTTCTGTGTTATGTGGACTAAAATATAGGCTTTCCAAATGTACCTTGGTGATTTGTGAATCATTGAAGGCAACTTCAAATTAATGGTTTTCTGGAAAAAACTATATTCAAATCCCCATCACCAGCACAGCAAAGTTCTTAGATACAAACTTTAAAGATTTAATACATTTTTATTTCTACTCTTCTCCCTTTTCTCAACACAATCCATTAACCTTTTATCCCCAGAGAGTGACTCCAGTTGTTTAAAAAGGAAATCACACACAATGAAAGCCCTGAAATGATATTCTTTAAGAAGAAAAATATTAGTTTACCGGAGTTGAGACTTTTCCCATACACATTGGAATACACATTATTTCACTCATTAGAGTTCAATATCTCCAAGGTAGAATAAGATAAGAACCACGGAGCGTTGTTAAGGGAACTTCTGTTTTTATTGAACAATAAAGAAGTGGTTTAGCTTATTGATAACTCAAGCTTCCCACAGGCTACATTACCTTGATTGTCAAGGATGGGTTTTGCTGGTTCTTGTTTCTTTTCTCTGTATGTGTGTGTGTATGTGTGTGTGTGTGTGTGTGTGTGTGTGTGTGTGTCTGCCTGTTTATTACAGTAAATCTCTTACTTTCTCTGCTACTAAGTACTCTGCCCATTTCTCAGGGGCGTGATTCTTAGCTAGGGATTACCTCTCAATTCCAGATGTCAACAGAGGAAAATCACAAGTAAGAAGAGTTCCCATATTTCCAAACGAAATGAGGCAAAACAAATGAAAGAGGACCCCTTGGCTTGTGCAGAGAACTGAAAGTGTACATTACTAAGAGGTATAGCCATGTCTGTGCAAACACAGTAACTCATGTCAAATAAATTGTGCCTTTTGCAGGAAAGAACTCTAGCTCTGGGTTTTCTGAGCTAAATTGCATGAAAACACACAATCCTTTTTCTTCTTATTTGAACTCTTAGATGACGGGGCCAAATTACCAGAAAGACCAAAGGCAGTTTGCAGGCTTTAACAACTGAAAGGACTTATTGCTTCCAATTTGGAAAATACAAAAGATTCTGTGTCTGCTCCAAACACTCCCATGTCTTATGCATTTCCCATTCGGACTTGGAAGAAAGAAAATCTTAAGTAAAGAGAATATCAGGGTTCTCTGGGAGCGTTCAAAGGGAGACTCTGTTGGCCAAAGATAGATAAGCAGTTACTACCAACTTCTTAAAAGAACATAGACAATTCTCTACTTCTGCTCAAATGTGGTCCTACTTTCTTGGCCTCTTGGTGTCCTTCCCTCCTCCTAGACCAAGAGGAATTGTCTTACAGACCCAATCAAAAGCCATTAAGTCTGTAAAGGTAGCCAGCCCTGTGCTGGAGCTCCGCATTGAAGAACCCAGGGGAAGTAATGCATCTATTTTTCAATACCGGAGGCCATTTTGCTCCCAACCTTAATTGCACTTATGTATTGGTTCGGCGAACTCCATCTCCACTCATCTTGCTCCGGTTTCCACTATTCTGCGATTAATACGGAGCTTAGGAAACATAACTGCAGTGTGCAGTAGACAGCAATTTTCATTAACTACACAGAAGAAAACTGTTTAGGGAGAGACTTTTTTTTCCTATTGATTCAATCAAAATGACTTGGAAGAAAAGGTTGTGCTTATTAAATTCTTTTCAAAAAGGTAGCTGTTAAAATTCAAATTCTTTCTCAACAAAAATTTGGTATATAATCTCTTCAGCTTTTGTCACTTATGACATTTTTTTGTTCTTCCCAGTTTCTTTGAAACTTGTGACTTTTTATCGGTCTTTTTTTTGTTCTTTTTTTCTTTAAGTGGAGAGGGGAGACTTTTACATGGAAACAGAGAATGTAATCAACGCTGCTATCTGCAAGACATGGAGTTGCCTAGCAATGCTAGGGGAGTTAAAAGGGGAGAGCAATAACAAAACAGAATGTTGTGAAATTACAAGAGGGCGCAGTGTTAAATTGGCTTGCCATACTTATCAAGAGATCTTTCAATGAGAAAGGATATAGGATTTTCTAGGACTGGTATAAAAAAAATACCTGGCCATTTTCAATGCTCTTCCTATCTTTCATTTGGAGCAGTTTACCCAATGGGATTCTGCTATTGTGAGTTCATTACTGGACATAATCTAGGCCAGAAACATTGGACGATAAAACTGAGCCACTAGTATTTGAGTTCTTTCCAGTTGGACTAATTGAATATAAGATATATAAGCCTTTCACATTCTCCCATTGTTTTACAGGCTTTTGCTCATGTGGCAAATGCTGCTCCTTTTTTTGCCCTCTCCGAAATTTCAGAGTCCTCCTTGGTGTTCACACCAAGATAAGTGGGGCTGCTTTGTTCATGACTCAGTCTCTCCCAATGCAAGGAGTGTCAAGATCCCATTCTGGGAGCACAAATGCAGGCATTCTGCTGACACAGAGATTGAATTTGTCTTTCTCTTTTGCCTGGATTATGCTAAATCATTTTAAGAAAGATACTAGGGGTGCCTGGGTGGCTCAGTCGGTCAAGCGTCGGACTTCTGCTCAGGTCACCATATCACAGTGTGTGAGTTTGAGCCCTGCATCGGACTCTGTGCTGACAGCTCAGAGCCTGGAGCCTGTTTTGGATTCTGTGTCTCCCGCTTTCTCTTCCCTTCCCCTGCTCACACTCAGTCTCTCTCTGTCTCTCAAAAATAAATGTTTTTTAAGAAAAGAAAGATACTATATACCTGCGATCCTAGAAATGTCGCTATATATTCAATTGCTATAAACTCTTGTCTAACAGCACCAGAAACAAGACAGAGGAAAAAGAATTGACCTTCAGAGACAGTAGAAATGATGAGGGATAAAGAAATCCCAAAGGAATAACTATGGGATTATAAACTTGGGAAATGGAAATATGAAGCAGCTTCACGATGGAAAATGATGAGCCAGGAGCTGAAAAACATCCTTATGTCAATAAGGGAATCTGTGAAAATTGTGATGAGGAAGGAGAGCAGGATCTCTATGTAAATGGCTCATAGTGAGGAGGAAACATATCTGAATTAGAAACCACGAGATCTGTGTTCTAGAAATAGCTATGCCATAAACTAGTTGTAGCTCTTGGAACGGAAGATTTTTTATTTTGTAAAATAGGGCTACTAGGTTATCATGAAGGTCCCTTCCAGTTCTCCGATCCAGATTCCAGAAGTCTAAGCATGCTTTTGGTCAAAGAACAATGTATCTAAAGCAAGCACATTTTTTTCTCTTTCCTCATATTGGTTCCAAACTGCAAGATGGAATTGTGATAAGGTTTAAGGTGTTTCTCTACCTTTTGAAGTTATGCATTTATACTGCAATCCCAAATGAGTTCAGAATTGTATAATGTTTAACACTGTTAACATTTGTTTGGAATCTGCTGGCTTCTTTGTTAGCCTCTTCCTGACTCCTAGGGGTGTCGCTCTCCAGATCCATCTCCTTTTCATATTCCCCATTGTCTCTGGACAACTCATCTCAATAGCTTCATGATTTCTGGATGACTACCACATCTACTGTTCTATCTCTGACCTTGACAAACTCCAGGTCCACAGCTCTTAATTATCTCTTATTAAGTATTTCAAATTCAGCTTGTCCAATGATCTCAGCCTTTTCTCCCTACTAATGTAATCACTTACATCAATAGCACCTCCCTTCTGCTTCTTTTGAGATTAATATTCCATCTTCTTCATTCATTCCATCAGTCAGCTATTATTTTTAAGTTTATTTATTTTTGGGGGTGGGGGGGAGAAAGAGAAAAGAAGAGGGGGTAGAAACCCAAGCAGGCTCTGCACTCTCAGCACACAGAGTCACAAACTGAGAGATCATGACCTGAGCTAAAACCCAGAATCAGACACTTAGCAAACTGAGCCACCCACGTGCCCCCCGTTAGTCAGCTATTAAGTGTGATTTGTCAAAGTGCTTCTCACACCAGAAGTCAAGTTCTTGGTTCTGTGGCCACCACTCTAGAAGCAGACTGTTCTTTCCCTCAACTGAAATATCCAAGCTTCCTGACTCGTCCATTCATGTTTCTTACAAGTCCAAACACCTGTGCAGATTCATGCCACAATGCAGAGCTCCAGCCATTGCATTCTCATACCTCAATATAATCGATCCCCACCACCAGCAAGATATTCATAAAAGTAAGGAACTCCTCACTTCGTATTTGAGGCCTTTTGAACCATCCAGTGAATGAAGTTTGCCAGCCATCAGTTGCTATTCCACACCAATTTTCTACTTCCACCAATTAAACTTCCAGCTGAAGAGATACTAAGCTTTCTTTCACTTGCTAATGTTGACCTCCAGGCTACTGAGACCTCTCTCTCCCATTTAGTTTAGCATCTATTACTCCCAATTAAATTACATAGTCATCAGTGTCCCTTTCAAATGTGAATGCTTCCACACTTTTCCTGATAATCCTAACTAGGCATAATCTCTTTTTAAATCCTCCAAAGAGTAAGTGCACTTATGGGCATAAAGAACTTCCACCTATCAGCAGGCATCAAGCCTCAGAGATAACTGTTTGTTATTTTAGCATCCTTTGAGCACTCTGATAGGCCTTTAGCAGGGAATAGCAGTGGTACATAGTTAACAAGTTACGCTGACTTGAAACTTCCTAATTATGCTCAGACTGCTTGACTTATTCAAAATCTGTTATCTAGAGAGTGAGTTGGGACTAATAAAATCAATAATTTTGGGTAAGAGCAGATGAGATTTAGAGTGAGGCTACATTTTCAGGTAGACTGAGGAGCCAAAGTTCACAAGATTTACATTTTCTGTTATACACTAAAATTTAACAACTGACAAATTTTGGAAGTATTAAGTCCAATGATCTAGCTTTCAGATCCTGCAGAACCTTTACTAGTTTCCCTAATGTCTTTGAGTCTCAGTTTCCTTACCAATAAGAAGGTAAGGTTGGTGTGATTTATCCCTAAGGGCTATTGTGAGAACAGTGAGATAATGTCTGTCAAATGTCTAGGTGAGACATGGTATACAGTAAGTGCTCAATAAACACCGGCTAGTAACAATCATTTTTCTTATCATCACCACTCATCAGCCATATTAGCCAAACTAATAAAGAAGGTCTCTACATTATTTCGTACTGGAGATCTGATTAAAATCTGGTAACCACATGGGGGCTCTACCAGTTATCAAAAGAACTTAAGGAAGACTCAGAAACCACCAACCCTGGAGAAGGAAGTACCCAAAAATAGTATCTAGGAGGAAAGATCAGAGAAACTGAAATCATGCAGTTTAAAAAGGTGTTCAGTGGAACATCTGCCTTCAAAAATATTTAGACTTAAGACAATGAAAGCAGTGACTAGTTTGCATTTCCAGTGAGACTATTATTCACTTCCGTCCCAAACCGGGTGTTAAGATGCCCGTGTTCCACGAGTAGACTAGCCAAGGAGCTGTGGAGTCATGCAAACATACGATTGCACCTTATCTTATATTCCTGGATGATGCTAATATGACCGCATTCAAATAAAGAACAGGTGGCTGGTTTCCACACTTTTCCCCAGCAATGTCACAACGTGAGGACCTGCAGATTGCTTCCTATTCTTACCTGAACGCTCATCCAGACTCTCCTCAGAGACGTGCTCATTCTGATGGACCCATTCGCCATTGCATTTGAAGAATATCTGCATGGCCGGCCTCGCCTTGCACCGCAGTGCGATGGGGTTGCTCTTGATGATATAAGCATCATCTGGCTCCTCGATGAAATGAGGCAGCGTCCCAGGAGCTGAGGGGATGGACTCAGGAAGGACTTCGCTGTTGTCAGTTCCTGCAAAATCGAAGAGGCCGTTAGAACGCTGCCCATATGGACAGCACACACAGGCTCTGAGAAGCTGTCCTGAGAAACATCCATCATCTGAATACAGCGTGCTTGTGAAGCCTGGGCCGATGACTCCTCGTCTAGAGGCTGAACAAATAACATGGGACCGTTAGGCGGACACACCTTCAGGGTCACTAGACAAGTAAAAATAAGAAGGAGGAGGTTCCTGCAAACCAGAGTTGTGAGTCTGCAGGTCTTTGCTGCAAGAACAGAGTCAAGTATCTGTGGGATGAAAGACTGAATCTTAGCGTCCAGTCCGGTGAGTGCATCCCACAATGTGGGCTCCAAGATGCCTCGAAACTTTGAAATAATGGTAGGAATAGCTTTTGTTATCCAATAAATGAGCGTGGATAAGGACAATGTTGTTGGAGGATACTCAGGCATTAGACGTGGTAAAAAAAAATCCAAATGGTTTCTCTAGCGATGAAACTGGAGATTGGCTGGCATTCTATCTTAGAAACGGTTTTCTTCAAAACCTAACCAATTTTCTCAACCTTCTAAAAGGAATGAACTTTTGTTCTGCTTGCCCATGGCTAACAAATTCTCTGCCCTCAACACTTCCCTCCATATACTATGAATCTTACTTTCAAGGCTATGAACTAAACAAATCCGTAAAATAGCCATAAGCTTTTACTTTGGGACCTATAATTACATTTTTTTCAAAGACAAAAAACATGGACATGACTCTCCCCTAAATTTAGGGAACTGATGAGGAGAGAGGAGCAAAATAAAAAGGGAAAAGCAGAACCTTGATTTTGATTCACTCCCTCTCCACTATACTTCTCCAGGACTTAAGTCCCAGTATATTAGCACAATGTCAACGGAAGCAAGATCTGAACACCAAGCACTATGCAAGTGACCAGGAGGAATGTGTGTGCCTTCTATGGCCATTCCAGGGAAAGAATAAAGAAAGCAAGAATTTCAGTACCTATATCAACTATACCCTGAAAAGGGTTATTCATATTCAAAGCAAATCAGTTCTAGGATGAAGCTGGAAAGAGACCTAGCAAAAGCATTGGAAGAATAATCCAGTTCATCGGGAGGGAGCCTCCGAGGCCAGGTGCGTCCAGTGACCTAACCTGGCTCTCGGTGCGCCTTCAGACACAGGACAACAAACAGCGCCTCTTACTATTTGTGCTTAAGTCCATAACCTACCTCAGTAAGCACTATCAAAGGCAAACCGAAGCCACAATATTAAGGGGGTAATATTTTAAGATTTAGGGGGCATTCTGAAATGCAAATAAAGGGTGAGGGGCTAGGACACAGGCGGTGTTATTGCCTATAATTATATTTCTGTCTGAGGAAGAAAATAAAAGACACTGAGTTGTGAGAAATATGTCTTGCCAATGGGAACGAACACCACGTGTGCCACCACAATGAATTAAAACAAGAGTTTGACTCTCCTAATTATTTTTCTCCACTAAATACATCAACTTCAGGGGTGAAAAACTTGACACAACAAAGAGTTTAAGATACTAGGAGCTTTAAAATTCATTTGTAGGGGCCCTAGCTTGCTCAGTTGGTTGGTCATCTGACTTTGGCTCAGGTCATGATCTCACGGTTTGTGAGTTCAAGCCCGGCATCGGGCTCTGTGCTGACAGCTCAGAGTCTGGAGCCTGCTTCAGATTCTATGTCTCCTTCGTGCTCTCTGCTCCTTCCTTGCTCACATTCTGTCTCTTTCTCTTTCTCAAAAATAAAAATAAATATTAAAACAACTTAAAAAATAAATAAAATCCATTTGTAATAGAAAAGCCAGCTCATGTGTAAGTAATTGGAAATACCAAAAATTCATCATAAAGCATGTACCTGAAATAGCAAGAGAACAGTTTATATCTTAAAAGTACAGTGAAGTCACTCAGGAAATGAAATGTGTATATGCCACATGGAATAAGAAGGGTCAGGTCAGAATCTGAGAGGTGTATTTTTTTTTTCTTAAAGTTTTAAATTACATTTACAATGGACTTCATAAAGTAGATCATATATGAATCCATTTTGTTACCAACTGCTCATGCCAATTTCCATCTTCAATAAATACTAAGTCCCTTCAGGCTTTTGTAAATCCATGCATTAGAGGAAATGACAAAGGTATTAAAAGATTTTATATGGACATCAAACAGCTCCCGCTCCCATCAGGGCCTTGAGTTCTGTCCAAAGTAATTCATTGCTGGAGAAAAGAGTCACCTGATAAGGAATATCCAAAACCTTATGGTGGGAGCCCTAAGGCATACATTTTGAATGATTCATTTTTACTTAACTAGTAACAATGAGCGAATTTCCAAAGTAACTCCTAAAATGGGGACAGGGAGCATCATAAATAACTATCTCTAAATAAACAGTAAGGCCACCTTTATTCAGAATAAATAAAATGACAAAGGCACTAGATCATACGATACATCAAGTCCAAACTATCCAATTCACAAAAGACAGATCTGAACGCGATTAGGTTGCCCTCCTGCTATTTGAATAAATACCCTTGAAATAAAGTAACAAGTTCGGCTTTTATCTGAAACAGAGCAGGAGAGTGGAATCAAAAAGTATGTAGGTAAGTGTCCTGGCTATCTCCATTAAAAATCAATCTTAATGTTCAGAGGAGGGGGATAAAAAGGCAGACTGTAACATTATATCTTAATTATTATTGAAGCCATGTCAAAGTCACATATGTATAGGAAAAGGGCCAGGATCCATGAAAACAAGAAACAAAGGGAGAAAGGGTAGCAGTAGGAAGGTGAGATGTAACGGTATATTTGCATATGTATCACCATTTATTTGTATCCTTCCAACAAAGAAATAAGTGATTACTTATTTATTTAGCTTTGTATAGCAAAGTGTTGGGAGTGGTGTTTACCTAACACTGTTCCCGAACCCCACTTCCTCAGGATCGAATTCCTGCTCTTTAGATGGCTTTTATGTTGCTAGAAGGCTGCATTCTCCCAGCAGGCTGACCTCTAGGAAGAGACCCCTTCCCTACCCCACAGGGCAGGGGGTCACCAACCTCCCTCTTGCCCTGGGGATACCCACCATCCTCAACCCCACCTAGTGGCTTAGAACTCAATTGCTCAGGAAGTTCTCAGGGGATTCATCAAGCCAAAGGGATATGACGGGAATAAGAGGAAGTGAAGTGGGTACTTTTTGGGCGCTTGGAAGCTGCTGACAGCACCTGTTCTTTGAAGAGGTGGGGAGCAGCAACTTACTTAATAAATGGTTTTATAGAAGACTGCACCAGTACTTTTGGGCTCCAGGGTCAATGTTCTTATAATCTCAATACGTCTGCCACTGCCTTCTAATTCCGAGAAATGTTTTAAACCTGCTGTGACAAATGCTGGTGGCCATCTGCCCCGGTTAACGGCCTTTTCCCATACTGCTTTTACAGCAGAGGTTGGAGAAATCATAAACTCAATTTACTTCTTTGCAAGTAGAAACAGTCATATAACAACCAACTAGCAGGTGAGGCATAAACAGAAAAACTATCTGAGAAAGCTTTTATTTTCCCAATAAAAGAAATAGGTATGGTGGGTACCGTCCCTTCTCCCTTTTGTCCCTATCTTAACTAGGGAAGATCAAGAGGGAAAGAAAGTCCCGGAGGAGCAGAAAGGTCCCAGCTCTGAAAACCTACAGGCTGAAATAACACCATGCGGCATCCACTTCCAGAAAAAAATTTTGAAACCATTTACTTATTGAAGCTACTGATAGTCAGATTGTCTGTTCTTTTTGCAGGACATAATCCTCAGAGCTACAACTAGATCTTCCTTTTTAAACAAAGCTAGAGATCTAAGCTTCACTTTATTAAATTCCAACATGCTCAGGGTTAAAGAATTTTGGACTGGGGTTATCTGAGTGGGTTAAGTTACAATTCTTGATTTAGGCTCAAGTCCTGATCTCAGGGGTCATGAGATCAATCCCTGCATCAGGCTCTGGGCTGACAGCTTGAAGTCTGCTTAGGATTCTCTCTATTGCTCTCACTCTCTCTCTGCCCTTTCCTTGCTTGTGCTCTCTCTTTCTCTCAAAATAAATACATAGACTTAAAAAGAAAAAGAATTTTGGAGAACTAAAAACATGGAAGCTAGGATAGCAGAGAGCAAAAATAAGAACTGTCATTTACTAATGATTGCAGGTTATTGTGATTTGCCTTCAAAGGGATTAGGTCACTTAAACTTTATAGAAACTCTGTGTTGGGTACGGTAAGCATCTGGTTTTGCATCTGAGAAAATGCTTCAATTATGTGCCGCATCTATGGTCATATGGCTAGTAAATGGTGCTCTGCGCTTAAACTCAGGTCTCGGACTCCAATCAACTCACAATCCCATTTTAGTTCAGATGATGGACCCTTATAAGTCGTATATGTTCACTGAGTGCCTTATGGGAACAGAATGCAGTTCATAAAACCAAAAGCAGATATAAAATTATGTTATTTGTGTGGTAACTCACAGATTTCATTAAGTATAATATACATCTTAAAGGTAACTCACAATTATCCTGTTAGCTGGATTGTGATTTTTTTAATGTGCTTTTTTTTTTTTTTTAATTTTTGAGACAGAGGCAGACAATATGAGTGGGGGAGGGGCAGAGAGGGAGGGAGGCACAGAATCTGAAGCAGGCTCCAAGCTGTCAGCACAGAGCCCAACTTGGGGCTCCAACTCATCAACTGCAAGATCATGACCTGAACCAAAGTCAGATGCTCAAACTACTGATCCACCCAGGTGCCGCATGATTCCAGGTCAGAAAGGGTATATTATGAACATAGTCGAGAAAAGTTCTTGAGAAAAGAAATATTTTTTTTATGTTTGTATATTTTTCAGAGAGAGAGAAAGAGTGAGAGAGAGAAAGCGCATGAGCAGGGTATGGGCAGAGAGAGAGAATCTGAAGCAGGCTCTGTACCACCAGCACAGGGCTCAACTCATGAACCATGAGATCATGACCTGTGCCAAAGTTAAATACTTAACTGACTGAGCCACCCAGGGATCCTGTGAAAAATATTCTTGAGAGAATACCATAGCAAGCGTTTAACTAATTATAATCAAATGACGAGGCATCCTCACTAAGCTCAGAAAACAAAGAAGTCAAAGAGAAAAGTGCTAGAGAATAAAGTAATGAGAAAGCTTTTTCAATGTTTCATTTGGAAATAGTTTCATCTCTAAACAGAAATATTTAACCACTAAAACTCCAAATTAAAATAACAAGGAGTGTAACAGGAGACAGTGAACCTCAGAAAGAAAAAGAGACTGGGTTCAGGGTGTTGCCATTCTATCATGTTTAGCCCTACAAAACTGCCAGTAGTCTACTGGGTGATCTTTTCATCTGTAACAGGACTGGACACACTGGAGGCCAGAGCCATTCCAAAGGGGGATTTATAAGACTCTGGACTACCATCAAAGGACGCTGGCATTGCACAGGTTAGAGTATATACGAAGGTGAGCTTTAACAGGTTTTGAGAAATCCCAAATTATTTTCGTGCTTTCTCCGCAAGAATAATTTGCAGTGCACGTCATTCATTTTTCTTCTTCTTCTATCTCCAAAGTGTGCTTGTATTCTCACCGGTACAAAACATTCGTATTTGTTTCAATGTCCAAGCAAGAATCCTACCATAAAACAAAGACGATATCTGGTAAAAGTGAGGAACTTGAGAATCAAATAATCTGACTGAAACTCTGAGTTACCTCTGTGACCTTGGGTAAATAACTTAATTGGGAGGTTCTATTTGTCTCATTAATAAAAGTGAGTGATTAGGGGAGAACCTGGGTGGCTCAGTCAGTTAAATATCTGACTCTTGATTTTGGCTCAGGTCATGATCTCAATGTAGTGGGATCCAGCCCCGAGTCAAGCTCCACACCGAGTGTGGAGGCTGCTTATGAGTCTCTCTCTGCCCCTCCCCACACCCTCCCTCTCTTCTCTAAATCAGAATTTTTTTTTAAATGAGTGATTAAAATTTATTAGTGAAACTTTTTTTAGTGTTTTGTTAAAAGTGTGATAATATATGTAAAAAACACACAGTAAATGACTGAATGTTATATGAATACAATGTGCCACCACTCCCAGCAACATTAACATCATTGCCTGGATAAAGAACAGCAAACAAAATGAAGACATCTGTGGGGCACCTGGGTGGCTCAGTTGGTTAAGTGTTTGACTCTTGATTTCAGCTCAGGTCATGATCTCACAGTTCATGAGATCGAGCACCGCATCCGGCTCTGCACTGACAGCCAGAGCCTGCTTGGGATTCTCTCTCTCCCTCTCTGTCTCTCAAAATAAATAAACTTTTACAAAAAAGAAACATTTATAATTACAATCTCTGTGACATCCATTCCCAAGCTGGGTATCCTAATATTTGTACTAATATTCATATTTGAGCCTTGTGATGATGACCATTACTTTCATCCTGGAGCCCTCATGATCGGAACTGTTGGTTGTAACATGTTTTTATTATTTGCTACCCATATGTATGGTAGCATAACTCTGTTAGGTCAAAACCCATGAAAACATGCCGTGAAGCATTTATTTATTCAATAAACATGTAGCAAATGCCTATACCATACACCAGGCACATGGTTGGCCAGCAAATCAGCATGATAAACACAGCCGATCTCCTGCTGGCCAGATCCCAAAACCATTGACTTTTAAGAGGCAAGCAATTATTAAAAATAGGAGGTTTCACAGCATTCCAGAGCCCCTGTCACTGCAATATTTAAATGAAGCAAGGCACCTTAGAAATCGCTCTTTAAATTCCACTCGACGTCTGTGAACATATTGGTCCAAGGCAATATGCAAGTCGGAGCAGAAAGCCATACGGGGGAAACCAAGTTACATAATCTAAGACAACACAATAGAGCTGGGTTCTTTGCTTTTGTTTACAGAAATGTGGCTTGTCTCCATATGGTTATTTAATTAGACAGGGGATGCACGGCACCCACGGAGTGCAGTCTAACAGCCGGGATTTTATATACCAAATATTTAATGCGATTTATGAAACACAGACTCTTTCCCTAGGCTTCAAGAAGAGATTTCTTTTTTTAAACTCAAAGTATTCTGCCTTCTTCCAAATGTCTAATAAAGATGGAAGTGTTTTATATATCGCTGCATTTGCATAGTTTACCTCACCTGTGTCACTTTTCTATATCGTCAGTCTAAGGCATTATTGCATTGAGCAGATCTTAAATTTTGCAGAGTGGAAGACGGTACACAATGCTGACAACACAGTCAAGGAAACATGAAGAGCCATTCTTGGTTCCTCGAACAAGACAAATGAGGTTTCCAAAGAGCTTAGAAAAGCACACTCATTATTCCCCAAAGCTTCACCATTTACCCTAATATATTATTTTTTTTAATTGACATATGTGTCCATGCCTACTAAGGTCAGTCAATGTTCTCTGGAGATTCAAAGATGAAGAGGACACAGTTAATTTACACAAGGAGCTCACACATTAAATTGCAGGCAAAAAATGACACAGCAACAATAAATATGCAAACAGTATATTGGAAATATCCCCACAATGTCACAAGAGCACTGTGGAAAGACAGCCTGCCTTCCCTTGGGAGGGGTCATGGAAGAAAACATTTCAGCACAGTTGGGACAGACTTAAGCAAGGAGAAGGCAATCCTACTGAGGTCACGACATGTACCATGGAATGCAAGTTGGAAACTTAGAGACAGCTAAATATATCTTCATTAGAACTTACATTTTGAGGGTACCTGAGTGGCTCAGTCGATTAAGTGTCTGACTTCAGCTCAGGTCATGATAACATAGTTTGTGAGTTGGAGCACTCCTGTTAGGCTCTGTGCTGACAGCTCAGAGCCTGTAAGCTGCTTTGGACTCTGTGTCTCCCTCGCTCTGTCCCTCCCCTGCTTGTTTCTCTCTCTCTCTCTCTCTCTCTCTCTCTCTCTCTCTTTCAAAAATAAACATTAAAAGGGCACCTGGGTGGCTCAGTCAGTTAAGCATCTGACTTCATTTGGGCTGAGGTCATGATCTCACGGTTTGTGAGTGGCAGCCCTATATTGGGTTCCATGCTGATACTGCTTAGGATTCTCTCCTTTCCACTTCTCTCTGCCTCCCCTTCTCATTCTCTCTCTCAAAATAAATAAAATAAACTTAAAAAAAGAAAGACAAACATTAAAACATTTTTTTAAAAAGAACTCACATTTTGAAGAGTTTACTTTGACATCTGTACTAAATCATTGGCCCTAATTGGCTCTAACATCTCTGTTTCTATGTGTCATTGATTAAGAGTGTTCTGAGATGTAGACACAGAGTAACCACCAAATTGCAGAAGGATAGCATTCTTGTTTAATAACATGAGCCCTCAGCTGGGGTAAAGTAATCCTTAGTGTATACTGTGGAGGAGGGAGAAACCACATTTCCTCTGATACGTGAGACGGAGTCATTCCTTCAGCCACACCAACAAAAGGGGCAAATATCCCATGGCCATGGGGAAAGATTTTGTTTTTGTTTTTAAAAATGACCACCATTTAGGTTCTCACTTGACTCGTATGCAAAATACACTGATGACATTGGGTCTAAGTCAAGAGATAAGAAATCTTAATAGAAGCACACAATGTACAGTCAGACTCAGCGCCAGACACCTGTTCCCATAACAGTCTTTCCAAAGGGAAATAAGAGGCCAAATGTGGTCTGACGAGTCTACATGTGTAAAGAGATTATGGAGGATTTAAATTTTTATTGTTTTCTTTCATTATATTTTTAAATGTGCTCTAAGGTAACCATTAAAAACAGAAAATTATACACCTACATACATATGTACACATGCGTGTTGTATGTGTGTGAATATATACATAAATAATTCTTTGTTCCAGTGAAGGAAAATAAAAGGTTCTGTAAACTATGGCGACTTCCAGATTTTCCTTCATGGTGTCTAGTTTGTACTGTATTAAAATTTATGAATCAGGGAAAAACTAACAAATCTGTTCCTAGGAAAAAAATGTAAGAGATTATAAGATTTCTAAAGATTATTCATCCTAAAGTGTAGTAATATTTTGCTGAAAATAGTAGATAAAATGAAGCTTAGAAATTGTTTCTTAATTTCCCCCCACCCCCGACAATGGATACATTTGTGTATGAATGTATACCACTGACTAGTTTTCAAATTCTTCTGAAAAGCTAGTGGGATTTGGGAAAGGTTTTGCTTTTCAAAGTGTTATCGCTTTTCATTTGGAACTGACAGTTTTCAAGAGTGAGGCCATTCATAGTTATGGAAAAATGGTTGTCTTAATGCAACATTGAATGACAGAAAACCAAACAATCAAACACTATTCTCATATTTTTCATTCTTGGAAAATTACCTTTCAGGAAGAGCTTCGTGTTTTATGTTCTGCACACAAATACAGGAGGGACTTTCAATCTTTTTATGACAAAAGGAAGAAACAAAAGGTAGGAAACAAATGCTAAATTCCCTTTGAATAAACACACTCCCGTCACATGTCGGGTCACATGTGAGACCTCAGATGGTGACCCACAGATCACAGGTCACAAAATTTTCATAGAGGCCCATTTGACTGCTACGTGGTTTGATACATTTTTTTTTTGTATGTGATCTGGACTCAGGCAAAACAGAGTGGGAGTTCATCTTAGGTAAAATCTGGGCCAACTCTTACTCAGGCCCACAGAGGTGAAACAACTTGTCAAAGAGCTACAAGGAACAAACTTTGGTTGAAATCTCTCTGTTGACATCTACAATAATATTTTCCCCATTATGCTATGCTGCTTTCATTTCGACAGGATACAAACAAAATTTACAACTAAGTCTTGTGTTATCATCTACTGAGAAATTTTACCCAGGATGAAATCTTGTAAAATCTCTTTTAGGATGACTCTGTAACTTGACAATGTTCTAGTAAAATCAAATACAACAAAAAGCACAGTCTAACATTTCATGGTGTGTTTTCTATTGCAAACTATGTCTTATTATGAGATGCTAAACATATATATATATCATATATATATCATATATATATCATATATATGATATATATATATATAAAACATTGTTATCCCTTGTCACCAAATTCCCAAAGATTATGACTATTCATAGTTTGGTATATTTCATTCCCATTCATTCCCATGTCTGTCTTTATCAGACATATATTGAGTATTTGGGTTTTCTATGAATATTTGTGAGAGGTTATTTTGTTTTGTCATAGTATTATTTTTCATTAACCTGATTTTTAAACCATATTTTTAATGATTGAGAGTAGATACATCAGTTTTGATCTTTGATCTTGCCATTTCCTTACTATATAAATGTTATTTCCAAACTTTAATTTTATATTGATATTATAATGCTCTATTCAACTATATTTTGATTAGACTAAAATGTGTATCTCTCTCTGGACACTCAAACATGCACAAGAAAACACCTACAGATATAGTCACATAAATGTCCCCACAGATTCCTCAAACTTCTTATGCCTGAAACACAGCTTATTACTTGGTCCCTCAGATCTTTTCTTTGGTCTAAGTTCCCTATATGAAAGAGTGACGTTGGCAGTCACTGGATTCCCTAAGTTTCTCAGGGCTGGGCACCACCTACTTTTCTCCTGCTCAGCCCCCACATCCAATTTATCACTAAACCCTATTGGTTCTGTCTCCCAAATATCGTCTGAATTCTCTTAACTGCTTTTCATCCCTATTCCTACTGCCCTGTACATAGCCATCACCACTGTTATCTGAATTCTACCACCCTGGTCCGGTCTTCATCTACTTATTTCCCTTCACCCCAATCATGTCACCACCAGGACGCTACAGGGGCTGTCAATTCTTCCAGGGATCCAATGCTCTTCATCTAGGACCTATATACACCATGCATTTCTGCCTACATGATTAATTTCTCCCTGTTGTGCTAAAAGCCTGTTCTCGTCCCTCAGGCTCTGTTAAGTTGACACGTGATTTGTGAACTCCTACTAGAATGACATAAATATGGGGATATGTTCCTCTTCTGTGTCCTTCCATGATACTTTGTACTGCCCTATCATTCATTCACCACATCATTCATCAATGCACCTTTCTTTAGACTGGAGGTTCTGTGAAGGTAAAGAACAAGAAAATCTAAACAGATACATCAAGCCCGGGTGAAACTCTGTGACCATTTTCTTTCTAACAACGACATATTAAACACGTATGGCGTGTGGCTACATTTATGTTCAAAAAGGCTTTGCAAATCAACATCGCCACCAGCATTCTAGAACTTTACCAATTTTCCTCATGCTGACCAGCATTAAACATTCTGTGATATTTGTTCATTGATGGGTAAAATGAATATTAATTAACACACACTTCTTGGTCACCAGCCAAGCTAAATATTAAAGCATGTTTATCAGTTGTTTTCATTTACCCTTTTACAAACTGCATATTCATATTTTTACCATTTGATGGTTTTCCAGTTTTAAGAAAAATTTAGCTACAGATCTCTAAAAATAAGTACAATGTAACTTAAATGCATAGATTCCATTGTTTCAGTATCAAGTGCCTAATCATACCAATTATACCTTAATTATACGTTATTTCTTCCAACTCATTAATTCCTTCATTTATCACCAATTTGAAATTATAGAAATCAAACGATGAGTTATGCCATTCCACAAGTAAAAGAATTTTGACTAAAATGATTAGCTCTAGACAAAAAAGGTCTTTTGCTGTAGGGAAGAACTTACACCTTTAAAAAAATCAATATTTTATGAGGAGGATTCATAAAGAAAAGTAAAAGGAACAAGATTTGTCTTCTCTTTCTTAATGAGATGACCTTCTTTGCACAACAAAGTCCTTCTTCTGGAAAGCACATAAGATGTTGATATGAGGATGAAGTTTTGATGCTCATATGAAATCCTTTAATTCCTTTGTTATTTTTCCTAATACACAGATTTAGTTGAGCCTGCTGAGACGTGGTATTTAGTAAAGACTGACAATGCATCACAAGGCACTAGTGACCAGCAACAGAGGCTGTGTCCTAATTTGATTTGACAGTCATCTGATTGGGAGGGGGAACGTATACAATAGAGGCAGCTTAATTTCCTTATCCTCCTTGGAGAGGCTGTCAGACACTGTCAGAAACCGATTTATACCAAGTTGTATTAGAAACACAAAATACTGTTCCTCCTATCTTTTATCAAGAGGGAGCTTGAGACAAGAGAACAAATGTGGGCTTGGAGTTGGAGCTTGATTCAAACTGAGTCTCTCTTAACAATTAGTTATAAGATCTTAGGCAAGATATCTAACCTACTTTCTTCTCCAAATTCTTCCACAAAGAGAAAGAATACTACAGTACTACAAAATCATTGTATTTATTTACGAAGGTAAGTGTAAGTTTATCAAGTTATTATATGGCATATAATAAGCACTCAATATATCCTAGAATCAGTAGTTTATTATTAATTATTAAATGAAAATTTAGAAACAGAAGGGTGGGAAAAAGACTTATGTGGACTCCCATCCAATAGATTATTCTGTGTGTAAGAAAAAAAATGCCACAACAAGAACCTGGAGTACTCAGCCCTTTGAAAAATGCCTAAGAATTTTAGGTATTTTTTTCCTTAGAAAGTGAGGGGAAGAAGAATACATGACCCAAAAATATACCATGCTGACATGTAGATTCTTTTAAGATAAAGAAAATCAGACTTCTTACTTCTCTCTTAACTGTCTAAAAGAATTTTGATAGAGAGTCTGGATCAGGAGCAGAGCTAATGCCAGAGATAACTTTTTACACCACAAGAACTGATTCACATGACACAGCAAACATTTGCTTATGGAGCATTTTCTTCTCCCACCTTCCCATGAATTATCTTCCTCCCCTTTGAGATGCCATAGACCCACCTCTTCTCCTGAGCTCAGGATGGCATATAAGCCCCAACTGCCTGGGAGCCTCACTCTCTGGGGTTCCCCTATCCAGGAAATTATTATATTTTTCTCCTGTTACCTGTCTTATACCAATTTAATTATGAGTCCAGCCAAAGAACCTAGAAGGGAAAAGGGAAAAGGGTTCCTCCCCTGTAGATTTCATGCACCAGCATGGAGCCCTCCACTCACTGGATCCTGCTCACCCCAGAGCTGCTACAGCTGAGCGATCCTGGGACTTCTGACAGGGGCCAGGAGAAGGTAGGAATTCTTCCCATTAAAGTCATCAGGATCTGTGCCTACAGGATCTGGTGGAAATAAAAGTGGTGAAAGTCCTTTTCTTTTTTTTCTGAATTCAGATTAGCAGGAGAAAATATTTGTGTGAACTAGTCCTTTGGTATAGTGACTCTGGTAAAAATCTCTGAAGAGTACCTTGTTTCCTATCAATCTCTATCTTAGTCTTTTGTGTCCCTGTCATAAGAGAGAAAACCACAGGGTAGAACACAGGCATAGGTGCTATTAGCCTACATTTCCAGCTGGCCTCACAGACAGGTGAGTTCAGGGTTCTTATCAGACTGGTGTCTGTTTCAACTTTGCTGTGAGACTCCTACGTAAAACAAAACAAAAAAACAACATATAAGGTTTTTTTTTTTCATCTTGTTTTATGTCCTGAGAGCATGGTTTTGTGACCAGTAAAGAATATTCTCTTGGGTTTCTTCCAGCGGATAGGGACAAGTGCAAGTGTGTATTGTGAAGCCAGTTGAGTAGACTGACCATCTAAGACTGAGGTTCACAAGATCACTCATGATGTCTGGCCATGCCAGCCCCCAGGGAACTTTTTTTTCATACGGGTCCCAGTCTATTAAGGGCCTTTGTCATCTTAATCTCCATTGCCTTGTTAGTGCTGGAAAAGTCTCATTCTAGTAGTGCCTTCCTTGTGTCACAGGAAGGTGGGTCTGTGACTAGAGGTGTCTCATGACCCTGTGAGAGACCACAGTCACCGTTTCCACTACACCATTCTTACCCCCCATGGCCTGAAGGAATTAAAAAGATTAATGATCAGGGGTGACTGGGTGGCTCAGTTGGTTGGGCATCTGACTCTTCATCTCAGCTCAGGTCATTATCTCACAGTTCATGAATTTGAGCCCCACATCAGGCTCTGTGCTGATGGTATGGACCCTGCTTGGGATTCTGTCTCTCCTCTCTGCCTGTCCCCTTCTTGTACATACTCTCGCTCTATCTCTCAAAATAAATAAATACACTAAAAAAAAAAATTGCCCACAATATTAAAAAAAAAAAAAAGATTAATGGTCATTCACAACCCCAGTCACAGGGAACTTGTCTGGCTACTAATGGTTGCTTTTCAAACTCATGATAATACTGTCGTTACACACAAGCCAGCCCCCCCCCCCCACCTTCCTCCCAGAGGCAAAACAGATGGCCAGAAATTCCCCAGGCCCTCCTGCACTTAACCAGGAAATGATTCAGGTAGAGCCTGATGTTCAAGGGCTAACAGAGGCATAAGTAGAGTCTTATCCCCCTCTAAGGTGAATTGATCGAAGGTTAAAATTGGCACTCAAAGATGAGAAGAACATCTAAAGGTCTTTGCTGGATGCTTTATAAAGACTTTCCAAAGGCATACTGCTCTAAATCTGGAAGCTCCAGAACATAAAAGCTTTGTAATTTATGTATTAATAGATACTACTCTCCCTGATATATAAAGACAAATTCAAAACTGTGTGCTTGGGTGGGCTAGCAAACTCTGTAATAACAGATTTTTACAATGGAAAAGGACACTCAATTCTTTCAATATAGCTTGCAGGAATGTAAAGCAAATCAAATAAAGAGAAACAAGCAAACAAGAGTTAGAATCAACAATTTGTGATCTACAGCTTGAATCTGTAGAGATACAAAATCATAATTCAAAGAGCAACTCATCAGCCACCCACCCTTTCCTGTTTGCCTTCATATGTGTGAAGATACTGTAAAATAATCAGGACATTGGAAGTACAATTATCATGCACTTAAGAAAATGGAAAATTTTCTAGATTCCTGATAGGCAAACGCACTCCAAACATCCTAGGAGAAAAGTTGCATTCTTATCGGCACCTTGAAGATGTAAATCTAACCCTGTCTCTAGAAAAAAACTATACCCTAAAAAAAAAAAAAAAAAAAAAAAAAAAAAAAAAGAAAGAAAGAAAAAGAGGAGAGATTGCTATGAAAGCTCCTTTGCCAAAATCTGGTCCCCGGCCTTCATAAGATCGCTGGTCATGGGCAAACACAAGTCTTAAAAGACTTCACCATAGAGGTGCCTAGATGGCTCAGTTGGCTAAACATCTGACTTTGGCTCAGGTCCTGATGACCCCACTTGGGGCTCTCTGATATCAGTGCAGACTGCTATCCGCTTTGGATCCTAGGTCTCCCCTTCTCTCTGCCCCTCCTCCACACTTTCTCTCTCTCTGAAAAATAAACATTACAAAAAAAGACTTCTCCACAAATATCAGTAAAAATCTTGAGCCATTTAAATGGGTAACTTTATCTTATTCCATCTGCCAGAGACACCAGGATTCATAAACTAGTGAGTTTAATTGCACCTGACTTATAGCTAAAATTTTATAACGGAAGTTATGGAGTCTCTGTGTCTGCCTTTTTATATTTGTTTATGGATGTATGTTATGTATACATGACATTTTCTACTTCCAGATGTTATTGCCAAAATTAATTTGTGAAGAGTTCTATTTAATTGGCTAAAAGACAAATAAATGCTTATCATATTCAGTAGTTCTAAGTCTCAGAAATATAATGGAAATTAACTCAAAATGTAAAGTTCATAAGATCTCATGTAATTTTTTGGTAAATATAAGCTAGTTTAATTCTCTTGATTTCTTTAATGATTTGTTTATTATTTATTTATAATTATTTTTGAGAGACACAGAGCATAGAGGTAGGGGAGGGACAGAAAAAGAGGGCGACACAGTATCCCTAAGCAGGCTCCAGGCTCGGAGCTGTCAGCACATAGCCCAATGTGGGGCTTGAACTTGCGAACCATGATATCGTGAACTAAGCTGAAGTCAGATGCTTAATCGACTGAGCAACCCAGGCACCCCAATGTTTTATTTATTTTTGAGAGAGAGAGAGAGAGAGAGAGAGAGAGAGGGAATGAGAGAGTGAGCATAAATGGAGGAGAGGCAGAGAAGGAGAGGCACAGAGGATAGGAAAATGGCTCTGCACTGACAGCAGTGAGCCCAATACGGGACATGAACTCATGAACTTTGATATCATGATCTGAGCCAAAGTTTGATGTTCAACTGACTGAGCCACCCAAATGCCCCTGATTATGTTGGTTTAGTAAAAACAGATATATCTTTTAGAGTTATCAGAATTAAGTATAACACTTATATTCTAACTGTGTTTACTAAAAATCAAACTCAAGCTCTCTCTGTTACAAAACTTGTCAAGGTAACTTAAGATAACTTAAGAAGGATAACTTAAGGCAATGGCTAACTGCTTTAATGTCTCATGTGATCTTCATAAGGAATCTAAAAATAGTTGTTAAAAAGGTGTATTAGGTAGATATAAGTAGGATGAGAGTTTCTATGGAAACTTTTCAACAATGATTGTTTTATAGCATTTCTACTTAAAAATAGCTAAATTTCCTTCACTTCCACTGGTAAAAGTCATGGTAGGTTAAAAAATGGCATTTTGTGGGTTATCTAGATCATTGCCAAATAAAAGACAGAAATATTGGTTATGAAACCCAAGTTTATCCACTTTGGGCTTTTTATTACAGAGAAATTAAAGACATTTTGATTGATCAGTAAACAGGTCTGGTGACACATAAAAAATAAACGGTACTATGAGAAATTGTATGCTTCTAAGAAATTTTGAAATGCATTCACAAATTTGCCAATTTTTAAAATATTTTTGAGAGAGAGAGAGACATAGTGCAAAGGGGCACAGAGAGAGGGAGACACAGGATCTGAAGCAAGCTCCAGGCTCTGAGCTGTCAGCACAGACTCAGACGCTGGGCTCGAACCCACTAGCTTCAAGATAGTGACCTGAGCCCAAGTCGGATTCTTAACCAACTGAAACACACAGGTGCCCCCCAAATTTGCCAATTTAAAGAATGTTGGTGTGACAATCAGTACACAAGCACTTGGTTTTCACTAGAAATTAAAGTTTCTAAGAGTTAAGAATTCTAATGTATAATATAAAAGCTACTAGAAATAATAGGCAAAAAACTCCATGCAAGGAAAATTTTGGGTTTCTTGTTGTTGCTAGAAAAGGTATGAGGTACAGAGATACATTTTTGTGGAGGAAAATGAAAGTGAGGGGCACCTGGGTCGTTCAGTCAATTAAGAGTCTGACTGAGGCGCCTGGGTGGCTCAGTCTGTTAAGCGTCTAACTTCGGCTCAGGTCATGATCTTGCAGTTTGTTGAGTGTGAGCTGCGCATTGGGCTCTGTGCTGACAGCTCAGAGCCTGGAGCCTGCTTCAGATTCTGTGTCTCCTTCTTTCTCTGTCCCTCCCTTGCTCATACTTTCTCTCTGTCTCTCTCTCAAAAATAAATCTTAAAAATTAAAAAAAGAAGCGTGACTTTGGTGCAGGTCATAATGCTGCAGTTCATGTGTTTGAGCTGCATGTAAGGCTCTGTGCTGGCAGCTCAGAGCCTGATGCCTGCTTTGGATTCTGTGTCTCCCTCTCTCTGCCCCTCCCCTGCTAGGGTTCTGTCTTTCTCTTAAAAATAAATAATCACACACACACACACACACACACACACACACACACACACACACACACACACAAAGAAAATGAAAGTGATTTTGCTTAAATGGTTTTTTCAGAATTGGAAGGGAGAAAATGAAGGACCAACTATGGGCAAAGAAAGTTGACCAGGGAGATAGAAAAAAAAGTAATCTTGTATGGTTGAGTTGGCTAAAAATGTAATTGTTATTTTAAGAGTCTTAAAATTAAGCTTTAATACTAATAGTGTGCTTATATAAATCTAAATCTGCTGGAAGGACAAAGTCTCTTGGACTATTGGTCTGCTCTTGGTAAGATTTGTGAAAAATTTTTAATTTTTAAGTAATTCTCCTAGAAACAAATATTTAGTGTTTTATCAAATTAATTTCCTGTGTTTCATATTATCTACTCATCAGGTTCTTTGATTACTTAAGTAAACCCAAGTATTCTGATATTAAAGGACTAGAGTTTGGCTTAGATTAAGTACCCTTCTATACTTGTGTTTGAAATCTTTTTGTCAATTTGGTTAATGGATCATTAAGTATTGTTTCATAATTATCAGTAATCAAGGTAAAATGTCTAAAGCTTTTTGGTATTTTAGACAAAAATCCCAAAATTCAATTTCTAAATGAATTTTTTTGGCCTCAAACTAACTTAGAGGCACCCCTGGATGTCTCAAAAGATTTGTTTTCTCTGCATATTGAAAAAGGGGGAGGGAGAAAGAGAAAGAGGTAAGTTACACTAATTAGGCTTATTTGGTATATTAATCCCATGGGAAATATTGTCAAACAAATAGTAATAAATCTTCTTAGGTTATATTTGGGGTGCCTGGCTGGCTTAGTCTGAAGAGCATTTGACTGTTGATCTCAGGGTCATGAGTTTGAGCCACACTTTAGGGGAGGAAATTACTTAAATAAGAACTTAAAAACTTCTTAGGTTATATAGGGAATAATATTATTAAAACAAATGTTCTACAAATTGCATGACATTTCTACAAATCTCGTTATTATCTTAAATGCTGTGCATCACAGAAATAACCAAATTTCCTTATTAATGATGAACGATCCCCTGATCTTTGTCATTCACAGGAAGTTAGCTGGTTTACCCTGATGCTTTTGCAACAGTGTTCCTGCCGGATTTGCTTTCATTTTTAGAGATTCATGGAAAGGACTGTAACAGGTATTCTATGACACAGGTTTCTAATGACTTTCAAGTTCTACCAACAAACTGGATAAGAAATTACAGAACTTTAATGAAAAATAAAACCCTGATAGTGTCATAAAATTGCTAACCAAATATCACAATCAACAAGAATTACAAGGGACTGAAAACTGAACTCTGGGGACTTCATCAAGATAAAAGGCTTCTGCACTGCAAAGGAAACAATCAAGAAAACTAATAGGCAACCGACAGAATGGGAAAAGATAGTTGCAAAGAACATATCAGATAAAGGGCTAGTATCTAAAACCTATAAGGAACTCACCAAACTTCACACCCACAAAACAAATAACCCAGTGAAGAAATGGGCAGAAGACATGAACAGACACTTCTCCAAAGAGGACATCCAGATGGCCTACAGGCACATAAAACGATGCTCAACATCACTCATCATCAAGGAAACACTAATCAAAACCACACTGAGATACCACCTCACACCAGTCAGAGTGGCTAAAATGAACAAATCAAGAGACTATAGATGCTGGCGAGGGTGTGGAGAGACAGGTACCCTCCTACACTGCGGGTGGGAATGTAAACTGGTGCAGCTGCTCTAGAAAACAGTGTGGAGGTTCCTCAAAAAATTAACAAAAGAACTCCCCTATGACCCAGCAATAGCCCTGCTAGGGATTTACCCAAGAGATACAGAAATGCTGAGGCATAGGAGCACATGTACCCCAATGTTCATAGCAGCAATGTCAACAATAACCAAAACATGGAAAAAGCCTAAATGTCCATCACCTGATGAGTGCATCAAGAAGATGTGGTATATATACACAATGGAGTACTACATGGCAATGAGAAAGAATGAAATCTGGCCACTTGTAGGAAAGTGGATGGACCTTGAGGGTGTCATGCTAAGCGAAATAAGTCAGGCA
>NC_043700.1:30859082-30877296 GCF_006229205.1 Suricata suricatta | reverse complement strand
GGATTTAAGGAAAGGTATTAAGCAGGCTGTGTTGTAGCTTATGAACAAGTAATAAATTGTATCATTTATCTTGAATGTATCATAGATAAGCTGCTATATAATGATTGCCACTTCAGATAGCTGTGAAATTAGGTGATTAACTAGTTGTTACTTAACCTTCTAATTTCTGTATAAGTCTAATTACATGAAATAGAAGTTGGTGTTTTGATATTTTACTTTGCTTTTCTGTTTGGAGTGTCATTGTAACTACTGTATTGTAAATGATGGAAAATAATTGCACATGTTAAAAAAATATGAAACTTTATAAAGTAAAAAATAAAATAAAATAAAATAAAATAAAATTTCAAAAAAAAGAATTACAAGGGACTGAAAAAGGTGATAAGGATAATTGTTGTGACTTTTTGTTTGAAATATTGGTTAATATTTTGTTTTCCAGATACACAGAAAACTTTCCTCCTAAATGAACAATGACAGCAGTTTGGTAAAATGGACTTTTATAACATATGCAGGATTGAAATGTCCTTTTCTCCTGGACCTGATCCCTCCAGACTTCACCTCCAGAATTCAGAAACTCTTTGTATTCTTATTTTCATGGTAATATAAGTAATTACCATGGTAATAAAATTTACATAAGTTCTTTAAGAATCTGTTTTCCTTGTAACAGGACACAAATGAAAACATTAGTTATATTACCAAGGATTTGATTAGAATGCCATGTTTGGGAGAGTCATGTGCAGAGTCTGATACAAGCAGAGAACTCTAAGGAACTTCAGTTGCCTTTATAGAGTCAATAAGTCCCCTTGGAAACATGGCCTGGCACTTTGCTTACAGGGTTCCCAACAGTCCTACCAGGTAAGTTAGGAAGGTCATGTCCAGACAGGTAACAGGCACAAGACACCCAGGAGATCTGAAAGCCTCTAAATGCTTTTAAGTCTTATCTGAGATTATTAAAAAAAAAAAAAACCCCTAAAAAAGTTCCAGCACTACAGATTAAAAGATCCTCTATGGTCAATCACTATTCTTGCTTCCCTTATATAAATCATCAAGCCAACTTCATTGAAACTAGACTTAACTGGTAAACAAATCAGTCTTACTATGGTTATCTTCAATAGAAATGGGGGTGATCATAGAGAGAAAAATTGTTTCATTACAATACACGCTAATGGAAATTAGATTCTAGCTCTATTAATTGTCTTTGAGGTTTCGTTTCCACCTGTAAGCAGAGTTGTATCCTAAACTATTGTAGTTTTCTCCAATTTTTGGCTACAAGTCTGCAAACTAACCCCTCCAATTTTTCTCCAACCTTCTGATGTGAAATCCTTGAGAAGTGACACTGTCCTTTTACTGAAGCCATGCAAGCTAAAGTCGGACAATGTGGTATCTACTTCAAAGGAATCACAACAGGTCATGTATTGCCAATCGTTGTGCCTACAGCTGTGTGGGCCACTCAGCTCACCCGAGATATTCAAACTGCAAACCCAGAAAATCTGTCTGATTGTCACTGCCCACCCCCAGTCTATCTGAAGATGACTTAAGTGCGCCAGCTAGAAATCTTCTTTCTTGATTGGCTCTCCTCAAACCTCAGAGACCAGGACTAGAGTTTGCTCCAATCATTAACAGCTGGTTTTCTTCCGTTTCTATAGAACTGCTTCCTAATAAATACTTGATTGCTTGCTTGAAATGATTTTAACTGGCCTGACCTAGCATCAGGACGAAGAGTCTGTTTCAAAGAGAACAATCTACCGACTCAACTTCTAGGCTGTGAAATTTCCTGGGGAAGTTTCCCATGCGGGATTCATGGGGAGCAGAATACATGACCCCAAAGTATGACCCTTTAACATGTGGATTATTGTGAACTGAAGGCAATCAAGACCTAACAGACTCAGTGAGAGGTTTTTGGTCTTTTTTTTTTTTTATACCTCTTCATGAACTGCCTAAAAGAATTTGGAGAGAGAGCCTATACCATTAAGAGAACTAATACCATAGATAACTTTTTATATCAAAACACTTATCCCTGTGGAAAGAAATATACATATTAAAAATCATATATGTATCACATATAATGATTATGAATATGAATGTGATTTTTTAATCAGACACTTGTTCCTCCCATCTTCCTACGAATTATCTATCTCCCCCTCCTTGAAGATCCAGACCCAAACTCTTCTTCCCCTTAGCTCAGAATGACATAAGCCTCAAGTGCCTACCTTTCTGTTATCCCCAGACCTTTGGGGTTCCCATATGTATACAATTAAATTTCTCTGTGTTTTTTTTTTCCTCCTGTAACCCTGCCTTATGTCATTTTAATTATTAGACCAGACAAAGAACCTAGAAGGAAGAAGGAAAAGTATTCCTTCCTTAAGAAAACAGTATCAGGGAGCCTGGGCGGCTCAGTCAGTTAAGAATATGACTCTTGATTTCAGCTCAGGTCATGATTCCATGGTTTGTGAGTTTAAGCCCCACATCAGGCTCTGCACTGACAGTGTGGAGTCTGCTTGGGATATTCTCTCTCTCCCGCCCACCTCTGCCCCTTCCCCACTGTCTCTCTCTTTCTCAAAATAAATTAAAAAAAAAAAAAAAGAGAAAAAGAAAACAATGTCTAAGATCACAACCCAGTGACCAATTCAGGGAACCTGAATGTTCTCTGAGGATTAAGGCCACTAGCATTTGTTGTAATGTGTTTGGTAAAGAGCTTTATGTACATCAGTTGAAAACCCAAAGTTGTACTTTGAGAATTGGGCATTTGACTTATGGAGCTTACGGGGGGAGAGGGGGGGAAGCAACAACAGAAAAGCCTACTACATACTTGAGAGGCTTAGTATCACCTAATCAGCTTAATTGCACTGGGGTGAAACCTGGTATGTGTGCTGTCAGCAAGAACAATGGAAGGAGAGAGAACACTCTAATAGAGTAAGTTTAATTACATGATGTGATTAAATTATTTAGCTATCTCAGCACCCCACCGCCATATATAAATGAATATGAATCAGGCAACACGTACATATCACCTTCCAGTTGCTATCTATCATCAGTAGGTTGACACCTTGGAGCTATCCATGGCTTACAGCAAGTATTTAAGTTTTGGCACCTAGAGTCTGGGTCAGGAGATCAGTAATGACCTGTGTTACTACTGAACAGGTTTTGAATTAAAGAAAACAACCAATGCTAGTTGGTACTTTGGGGGGAGATATTAAATCATCAATCAAATGGGTCCATGTGCCCTAGAAGGAATGAAACACTTTCTAACATTTAGAGGTAACTTCCAGGGCAAAGATGTGAGGAGTCCAGGAAAGGATCAAAATATTCTTGTTACGTCAGTGGGGAAAAGAATGAATCAATGTTGATATCACACCATTATCATTCTTCTACTTCTCCCGTCTCAGAGTCTGTTTTGAAGCTCAACTAAGCATGAAAGCAAGCTGGACTATAATACTCATCTAGTCAAATACAGTTTCTGTGGCTGTTTCAAACATTGACTTAGAGAAGCAATGGCATTGCAAAATCTGGGGAAGGAAATATTTTCTGGTATCCTTACCTTAGAACTGGAACTATATACTGTTCAGATACAATTTTATCTAAATGGTTTAACTTATACTTGTTTAGAACTGATCTTTAGGTAACTCTAGAATCATCAACCTAAGGGCCCTCAAACAGGAGGTCAACACCAGAGTTTATAGTTGATTAGAATTAAAATTTAACACCACCACGGCAAAGTGGACACAGAAAGCACACTAAGTACTTTTGTCAGAAGAAAACAAAGTCAAGGCATTAAAACTCAGAGTAAAACAGGACTTAAAGTTGACAATATGAGGTTACAATGGCAAGACAGTCCTGGAGACAGCTAACAAGAATGGCATTAGAATCTGCTCACTAAAAAAACCCCTAGATGCATGCTGTATTACCTTTCCATCCCTATTATATAATCTCTAAGATGCAAACTATAAAAGTAAACTGAGACTTAGAAATGCTTTTCCCAATGGATGGATGATAGTCTATTACGTTGTCTGTAAAAATGATTGGTTCATTTTAGGAATTACGGTAAATCTGACTGGACATTGTCCATCTTTTGGGAAGGAGCCTCTGGAGCACAATGATTACCACCACATACAAAGGATTCCAATCAAAACAACACCTTCTTGTTTATCGGCTGTAGGTAATACCACTGGCAAGGCAAAGGTCCTTTGGGCAAAAGGATAAGAGAAGATTCTGAAAGTCTCAATTCAGAACAAAGAGGAAAAAAGCAACCAAAAACCCTGCAATCGCTTACTCTTCAATGTCTCAGAGTGCAATTTATAAGGTGTTTTTATTTCTTTAAGTACCTTTTGTCCAAGTGACTTTTCATTACAGAAGGAAGCCCACAATAAAATGAGATAAAAACAGAAGTGAAGGCACACAACGTTTTGACCCATAGTAAATATGAGTAATTGTTTGCTCATACACAGGAAGTGTGCCTGGATATGGGGCCTGAACAATTATCATTATGGAGGGTAGTGGAAGAGCAGAAATACCAACAGCCACTTAACAGAGCAAAATGGGCCTTCACGGGTCATTAGAAATTATTAGGGAATGGGGGACGCTGAATACTCCGAGAAAAATCAGTATGGTTGACAAAAGCATTTATCCCTCTTGGATAATTCCCTTTTCTTGAATGGCAGAAACTGGATTTTCTTCATATGGGAAAAAAAGAAATAAGCCTTCATCTCTCAACATTTAAAGTTCTTGAACATAATCCTGTAGAGATCAAAATGTTGGCATTGCAAAGAACAAAACAATCCACTTGTCTTCCCTTTGACTCTCCATCCGTAGTCCCACCTCACATTAAACCCAGACAAAACCATTAAGACAACCACACAAATGAGGAGATATGGGGATCTACTTGGCTTCCAAGGAACTCCACGCTGCTGAGGCTGTGTGTGAGTTACAGACCCAGTCAAGACTGATGAAGCAAGCGCCCACTCTTATGATAACCCTGGTGTCCAAGGACTCCAGGAGCTACTTTCTGAAGAATGTGTTGCTCTCCCTATGGCTGCAGGGAAAAAAACAAACCTGCAAGATAAATGCAGGCTCTGGGTTTGGTTGAAGGTCCGGTCCGGGCTGGTGGCAGATGCAGATCACTGGTTTTCTATTAGTAAGAGGAGAACACTAGACTTCGGTTAGATTAATTATACATCAAAGCAATGTCCTCGATTGACGACAGTAGACATAAAGGTAAAACTGCTAGAACAGAATCGAGCTTTTTTCCACCTTTGTCTCACAGGAAACCATTTCACTCCTGGGCCATTGTCACACTCAGTGATTCACAGAGGAATGTAATGCTTAATGAGCCAAATATGAAGATAATTATGCCAGTTATATTTGGGACACACACAAAATAACAGACCATATTTGTAGACTCTTTCTGAACACTCTAGGGCAGGGAGAGAACAGAAGATTTTTTTAATAGCTGCACTGGATTTTTACTATGACTGAATATCTTTGAAGTAACACATTGCTTTTCTGCCCAATTAAAACAAAAAAAAAAATTAAAGAGTCAAAAGAGTCCATTCTTAATTTCAGAGGTTCTAAAAGGAATTTTAAGTTTCTCTGAAACTCTAATTTTATCCATGTGACTGTCCAAGTGAATAATCAGATCTGTCATTTCTTAAAAATTATCTACTGATAGAGCAGTATCTCTTCATAGTTGCTTTTGGATTGTGAAGTAATATTTTTAGATAAGCCTACACAACAATGCCATTGCAACTAGGAGTAAATATAGGTCTTAAATCACCAAAGGATTTAAAGAAGGAAATAACTCTAGATCTATTTAACCCAATCTGTTTGACAGAAATCTGTTGTAAACAAAGTAGATAGCAAAGATAATCACTAATTGGTAAATGCTATTAATCAGGTTTCCAAAGCAAGTATTCAAAGCAAGGGCACAAATCCATATTATGCTGTGTTTTAAAGATATGTGTTTAAGAAAAAATGCTTTATATGGACACTTGGGTTATGCAAAAGGCAGAAAAGGTCAGAGTGGTCCAAATCCACCTTTGGAATCTTTGTGTGCTCAGAATAGCAGGTACTATTGAAATCATCGTTTTAACTCATTTCACAGACAAGAAAAGTGCCAATCATAGAACCTAAGTGACTTAGCCAAGTTTACTCAACTAGCTAATGATGGAGTCAGGATGAGGGAACTAGAAATACATCTCTTCGTAGAATTCTTTCTGCGAGATGAAACCAAGATTCAAGTGAAAAAAAATCTGACATTTAAACCCAAAGTTACGTTGAAGTATTTCTTTCCTCCTAGATGAAACTTCCTCTCTTTGCATAAACATCTTGCAGAGTAAAAATATGCCAAGGCATTTCAGGAATTGGTTGAAATCGCAGAGCTCATTGTAATCATCTTAGCAAGCTCGTGGAGTTCTGGGAGGGCTCCACTGATCAGAAAAAGGGCAAGTGAAACATGCTCTTTGAGGGAATTTAGATTTAGCTCCACATGAGAGCTCATCAAAGACTAAGAGAATTGAGTTTAGATCAGATTACTGCCAAGTGGGTGCACAACTGATTAGAAAAATGATTTCTAAAATCTGATTTTCGACATCCAAGTGTGATGCCCCTTCTCTAAAGCACTGTCACAGAATTCATTCCAAAAATAGTCTTAGAGCAAAGTAAACATATTTAAATGTTCATTTTTAGAATTAACAGATATTATATGAGGATATGAGGATTAGTAAAGGGTGCCGTGTGTAATGTTTGGGGGCTGGGTATGAGCTCCTGAAACCTCAGACTTAGGATATTCAAACAATCATGTGGATTGTTCCTCAAGGCATCTCAAGTTTAATATCTAAGGGAAGCACATAGAGCTGCTCATTGCTTTAATTTAAAAAAAAAACATTTTGATTAAAGCTGGGTTAGAGAGTTTATTCATTAAGGTGCTGATGAAACCCAATTTAGATAAGTGTGTAATAACCTTAGGAGCAGCTGCTTAAAAAATACCAGATTACTTTTATAATTTTGAAAAGTGGACATATACACAAGGAGAAAGACATTTTGAAAAGTCAATAGGGATGGTTCAAAGGGTAGAATAATCTTACAACCCAAGAGTGAATATATATACGCTTACTTATATTTTAAGATTCAAATGGGATTTCAAATGAATTTCTCACCAATCAACCATTCACGGGGTTGGAAATGACAGCGTTAGGGTCAGCTCTTCCTAATCTCTGCAAGGAGTCATTTATTACTGAGTTTCTTAGCACCTCTATTTTTCTCCCTCTCTCAGCTAGTTCAGTTTATCTACTGTCTCTACGTCACTGATGCAATTCCTCTTCTGTGACAGGAAAACAATCACAATTGGTTTCCGATCGTCATTTTCATAAAAGGAATTCGTCCACTTCCCCGTGTAGTTTCATCCTTTTCCTACTACCTTGCCTCTCACCCTCACCTACTCCATCTGTGCTACTCTCTCTCAAAGAGTAAAACAAACAACCAAACCAAACAAAGAAAACAAAATCTTCCTTTTAGGAAAAAAAATATATATATTCCCTCCATTTTCTAATTCAAAACAATTCAGATTTGCACAACTGAAAACTCATTAACATGCTGGCCAAGCAATGGGCCACCTCTCCTGGATGTCACCCTTTGTCTCATGCTTTGTGTGAGCATCTAGAAATAGTATAAACATCTAAAGCACTATCTCCTTCAAAAGGTAGGGAAGGCTGCATTCAGATTTTTATTATAAAGTTCTTGATGCATATAAACATTTTCATAGTAAGCAATGTTAAAACAATGTACATAATGTAAATATAAGGAATGAAGCATGGAAACACAAGAACACTTCACTCGTCCTTAGGGAACAGAACATTCCCAACATCATGGATGTCCTGTCTGGAACCCATTGTTAACAACCACCATCCTATGCTATATTTTTACTTCTTCCTCTCTTAAGATCACTTCCTCCTTTGTGTTTAAGGTTTCACCCTATGGGTCTATAACTATAGACAACATACTGTTTGATTGATGGTTTTTGAACTTTATAAAACTTGCAATAGACTACATGTTTTCTTCCAATTGCTTTAAAAAATATGGATCTTTGAGATACAATCCTATGCCATAAAATCCCCCCACTTCAAGTGTCTAATTCAATGGTTTTAGCATATTCAGAGTTATGTAATCATCACTGCAATCTAAGCTTTATTTTTTTAACTAGGCTTCATGCCCAACATGGGGCTCGAACTCACGACCCTGAGATAAAGAGTCCCATACTCTTCCGGCGAAGCCAGCCAGGCACCCCCACAATCTAAGTTTAGAACATTTTCGTCACCCCAAAAGGAAATTTTGTATCCATTAGCAGTTAGTCTTCCTTCCCCCACCTCTGCCCCTAGCAACCATTAATATACTTCTGTCTCTACAGATTGGCCTATTCTGGACATAACATATAAATGAAATAGAAGATGGATTGTAACTGGCTTTTCTCAGCAGAATGTCTTCAAGGTTCATCCACATTGTAGCATATCTCAAGGCTTCCATCCTTTTTATTAGTAAGTAATATTATCAAGTAACATACCATGGTTTGCTTATCCATTCATCAATCCATGGGCACTGGGGGCAGTTTCACTAATATGAATACCCTTGCTATGGATATTCACAAGCACTGTTTTTTCCTGTGGATATGCAGTTCCTATTGGGTATACATCTAGGAGTAAAACTGATGGGTCATATGGTAACTATGCTTAACTCTTTAAACAAACAGCCACCTCTTGCATACTGCCTATTTTACATTCCCACCAACCATGTTCAAAGTTTCAAATTTCTCCAAATTCTCTTTAAAACTTATGCTATTTCTTTTTAATTATAGACATCCTAGTGTGAGTGTGAAGTAGTATCTCATTAAAGCTTTGATTTCTATTTCCCTAATGGTTACTGACTTTGAGCATCTTTTCATATGTTTATTGGCCATTTCTTATCTTCTGATTGCTTTTTGCACTCAGCATTGTTTTTAAAACCCAACCTTGTCACATGGTTGGAGTTCACGCATTCTGCTGCAGTATTCTATTGTTTGAATATATCATGATTTACTTATCCATTCTCTTATCAACAGCCATTTTATTTTGTATTTTTTTTGTTCTTCTACGGAAAACAATCCTATGAACTTTCTTTACATATTTTCTGGTATATGCTAAATAATCATATTCTCCACCTTTTATCAACTAAATAAATGTCTAATAGTAAAAACTGCCTCTGTGTAACATATCAAAAGGAATAACTGGTCAACCTAATAGGCTACATACTAAATATAATCCAGCTACCCAGCAGAGTCATTGCATGATGTGTAATAAGTATATATACATTTGTTATAAATTTTAAAAGCTTGCTAAAAAGAAGGAACACGATATAGATTTCCTGAATACATGGACAGATATATACCTATCTACACATAAGTATAAATACAGAATGTCATATATAAAAACGAGGGAATAGAGTCATCCCTGTTCCAGGCAATCATGAGAATTCTTTTTTTTTTTTTTTTTTTTAGTTTTGAGTCCTGTAAACTAAGTAAGCTATGGATCCATCTGAAAAATCCTTGATTAGAACTACACACATGACCCAAGGCAAGAAATCCTAGGAGAACAACTTAAGAGACTGGGCTTACACAGGCTGAAGGAAAAAACAAACAAACAAAAAAAGACTTCAGTCAACATATGAAAATACATGGTTATGTTATGGATAAAGGTAAAGCTGGCCTTCATTGCTTCTGGAAAAAAACAAGAGAGAATAGGATTTTAATCAGAGAAGTAAGATTTTAGGTCAAATGTTATGAAAAATTTCTCTAGTGTTTTGAGATACTAAAATATGTAACTAAGGGATTTGTAGACTCCTACTAAGGTAGGAGGGAAGGGAGATAAGGGAGACAATTTGACCAAAGTAAAGCCATTTTCATTTTAGGCTGACCCTTAACCTGAAAGTCAGCAGTTCATAAAAGGAGTCACAAAATCTGACTCATGGAAAACAAGAGCTTACTTCCTCAGGCAGTAAAGTCCGTATAGGCTGGGCATTTCTATACAGTTAGCTTTAAAAAACCAACAGAATTAAAAAAAAAAAACATAAAATCCTTCATTAGAGACAAAGAAAAGGGGTTCTTCCCATCTGAGAAGAGACACTGCTACTTTGTCTATGAAGTCACTCCGATCTTACTTCTCTACTTAATAAATCTTTGTCCTTTTCTCAAATGGCTTCCTCTTCTTAATCTCTGATTAACCCATTGTTTCCAATATAACCCAACTGAATTTCTAAAGTTCCAGCCCAAGTCAGAAAAACGTGTTATGAATAAATGCACATTTTTTCATTAGGTTTTGTGAGACATTGGAAATGGTGTGCTTTCCCCAACTCCTCTGCAACCCTGTGGCATCCCAGGTTTAAGTCAAGGAAATAGTGAGGGCTTGCTGAAATATTTTGTGGTCCTGGAACAGCACAGGCATACATAAGAGTAAGAAGACCTTCCCAATCGCATTCATTTCCCTCCCTCTACAAATGAAAGGAAACAGGGGCACCTGGGTGGCTCAGTGTGTTAAGCCTCTGACTCTTGATTTCAGCTCAGGTCATAATCTCATGGTTCATGAGTTCAAGCCCCACATCGTGCTGGGCACTGACAGCATGGAGCCTGGTTGAGATTCTCTCTCTCCCTCTCTCTCTGCCCCTCCCCTGCTCTCTTTCAAAGTAAATACATAAACATTAAAAAATAAAATGAAAATAAAGTGAAACAACAAAAACACCACTTATTTTAAATTAACCCTCCATGTTAAGATTTGCTTGTTGAAGAATTCTGATGCCACTGGTGGGAAACAGTTCCTACCTTTCCATTTTTTCCCCACCCATACATCTGGTTCCCAAATTCTTTGAATAAGATTGCATGACAGTCTTGATATGTTCAATCAACCTTCCAGCTGTCTTGGTCAGAGAACTCAAAGAGAGGCACATTCCCGAAGATGGGACAGAAACCATTGGTTTTGGGGGAGAAAAGAAGGGAAAGTCTTGGAAAAGAAGGGAATGAGAGGGAATAAAATCTGTCAACTACAAACATTCTAATTCTAATGGCTTAAAACTATTGTACTGAAATAATCCTAATGGCAGAGAAGAATACAGATCTCTTACAAGCATCAGTGAGGGGCACAGTTTGACCACACACAAGGCATTTCTTTGCTATCAACCATTTCATCTTAAGGTAAAATTTAAATTTTATGGTATATCTAGTTGGTGAAAACAAAAAAAAAATGACCCATTTTCAAGTAAAATTAACACTCCAAAAAAGATGTTTCATGTGGATTCCTCATACATTTGCACACTGCCTGTGCCAAGCATGATATAGCTCTCCTTGAGAAGCACAAAGTAAGGAAGCAAAGATACTCGTTGGATTTGTGCCCAGAGAAGGAAGGAGGAGCTCAGCAGTGAGGCTGGAAGGAAAAGTCTGGGACGGTACATCTGGGAGGGAACACAGAGAGGACAACTCAGGGTGTACGGTCAGCTCTTCCATTCCGTGCCTGGGGCATACCTAGTGTGAATGTGGTTGTGTTCCCATCAGCTGACAACATATGTGGGTAGATTATGATCAGCACCAGCTTCTAGCAGATTGTTGAAGCCCTCAGCACACTGGGGATGGGTCAGCGAGCGGTAGACCAACACCAAATGACAAGCCAGGTGACAACCATGAGCTATGGGAATTATAAACATCCAATACAAACCGGGAGCAGGTTTTCAGAAGAAAATACACACAACTCAGTCGAAGCTATCATGTGCATGTAAACAACCCCACAAAATACTCTTAAGGATAGAATCTGACTTAATGTAGATTTGTATGCAACTGATGTGAATACGAAAAATAGAAGCTGAAAAATTCCACAAACAAGGCCTATGAAGTGATCTGCGTTCACAGAGTAAGGCATTATTTCCGGCTGCATGCTTCACAGAAGTGTTTCTGGAGGGAGGAGAGTTTGTGTTTAGTCATAATGGGTAGTTAAAACTTAAATTTGATAAATAGGATGAGAAACAACATGAACTAAAGCATGGCGACTCAGGTCATTTGCAAGGAATATGCAGGAAACAACAGTTGGGTTTGGCGGGCTTGTAGGGTACAAAGGATAGGGGAAAATAAGGTAGAAAGTCCAAGTCGGGCTTCATTACCCAGGGACAGCCAGCCCACGAATGTGAGCCCTTCCTCTGAGCTAACTGAAGAGTCCTGGTGCAGCACGGTAAAATCCATGCTTGAGAAAAATTCTTCCGAGAGCAGCAATATTATTAGTACTTACGATGTCCATAAAGTGTTTGAAGAAACAAGGGAAAAACAGTTCTATATTTACTCTGACAGTTTAAAAGGTTGCTGCCATTATGCATGGATTTTTGAAATCTGTTTTTGTTGATTGTACAGACTATGCTGGCTATATACCTAACAAACTACACGGGAATATAAAACTCAATGGAGACAGTCAATTGCATGAACCTGAAATCAGATGACAGTTTCATCTATACCCAGGCACCCCTGCTTCTCTTTGGTTCCATTTACCAGGAAGATGAACGACAATAATTTCAGGCAATTCATTCCGATTTTTGGCAAGGCCACAGGAGTTTTGCTGAATACAAGAATACAGCACACAAGAAGAAAAACATCAACTGCCATGCAGCAAGTTGAGAAGTGTGTGTGTGTGTGTGTGTGCATGTGTGTGCTCACGTGCATGAACACACATACGTTTCTGTCCCTGAAACTAGTCTTTTGGAAATTGCCCTAACCACCAGAAATCCCTCCACAGCTTCATAGATGCTTTAGCAAGCTGGACCCTGATATCAGGTTTAGTAGTTTCATTAGGGACCTCTCACTTCCGAAGGATCCACAGTATAAACTTTCAGAGCCGGCAACATAATCCTTCTCATCAAATATTTGGGCGACAGGTGGAAAATTGTTCTGCCAGCTGAAGAAGACAAAATCCATTCCTTCTGGCAATTTTCTGCAATGAAAACTCCAGAAATGAATGTGCAATAACTTGTGGAAATAAATTTCAAATATTATCACACAAAAGCAGTGTGCTCACAATCTCTAACTGTAAACTAACTCTTGCTTATCAGAATTTTTTAAATGTTGATTTCTCTTTGTGTTTGAATTGCCACTAAGGAGAGAGAGAATATTTTCAGACATAAAGAGCCAAAGAGATGCTAAATTCAAACAAAGTCAAGCCATGTTGAAAGCTGTAAGGCATTCGTGGCATCTCTGAGGTCCGGATGCAAGGACAAAAGGACCATTTTCTGCTGACACCTCATTGCTAGAAACCGTGAGATTATCCCGTCAGATTAGAATGAGGTACACGAACTAACTTGCAAATAGATGTTGGGCTCTGACTCTTCCTGGTTGGTTACAGTGACTTCCATCTGCTCTGGGATGCAGAGATAGAGCACAAGCATCACAAGATTTCTCTCAAAAGCCCTAATTTGCTCACTCCCTAACTCTAGAAGAGCCTGGCAGATGGATATGCGATGGCATGGGGAGGCTAAACGGGTTTGCAGCAAGTTAAAGCTAGAGAGGATTGCACTTGAGCATGCTGTCTGTAGCCTTGCACATGTACCGCTCGACCATGCTTTGCTGTGTGGCGCTCCTGCCTGCTAGTTCACATGCTGCTGAGAGAGAGAATGTATCCAGGTGGAGAACAGGAGGGCAATAAGGATTCTACTATTAAAACACTGTACATGGGGTGCCTGGGTGGCTCAGTCGGTTGACCATCCGATCTTGGCTCAGGTCATGATCTTGTGGTTCGTGGGTTTGAGCCCCGCATCAGGCTCTGTGCTGACAGCTCAGAGCCTGGAGCCTGCTTCAGATTCTGTGTCTCCCTCTCTCTCTGCCCCTCCCCACTTGTGCTCTGTCTCTGTATCAAAAATAAACAAAAGAAAAAGTTTTAAAAACACTGTACTGAACAACTTCATTTAATCTATTTTCTTTTATCTGGAAGACACCCCCCTCCCCTGACTTTATACTGATAGCTTTTGATGTGGCCTGTTTGTAATGATAACCGATGGATTCCAGTTTACTTAGTTGGGAGTTTTACGCAATCCACTCATGAAGTGTGTTTTTGTAATAGCGTAAAAATGTAAGAGGACGTAAACAAAATGACCAGTTCAATGCAGTGATTTGGTTTTAAAAAGCAAACTCTCTTCCTAGGTTTTGAAAGAACCTATTTAACAAGTCAACAACCGTCATACACACGTGATTCAGTCATTCCGAACCAGTATCTCTTATGCCTTTTCTCCACGCCAGACACTGTGCTATGAGTGGAATACTCAGTGATCAAAGAGGTTGAAACCCTTCCTCTTCATGTAGACATTCTTGGGAGGAGATAGACAATATACACATTTTTACTGACTTTAAAAGGACAGCGTGTTAGATGATGATAAAGTGCTAAAGAAAAAAATAGAGCCGTTAGAGGACTTAAAGCTCTTGAGTGAGAGGGAATGGCAACTTACGACCGGGTGGGTAAGCAGGATTTGGGAAAGCAAAGAGGTAAGAAAGTATACGGATACTTAGCCAAGTATGTTTCAAGTACTCAAAATGGCCACTGCAAAGGTCCTGAGGTGGGAACATGGCTGCAATACCAGAAGAACCAAAGGAAGCCAATGTGAAACCAGGTGTGCATGGGATGAGGAAGAGATGAAAATAGAAAGGAGAAGGCAGAGCACACACATGGGCCTTTTAGGACACGGGAATTTGAGCCTGAGTGAGCGGACAACACTTTGGAGTTTCTCGACAGAGGAGTCACGGTCTCACCTCCTTCGCATCAGCTCACATGTTGCCTTTTCTCTGAGACCTGCGTCAACAACCCTACTTAATACTGCATCCTGTGCCAGTCTTCAATCTCCATTTTTCATGCTCTAAAATACTTCTAATCCCATCATGCTTATCCCCTTCTAACTTCTTAGATCTCTTGCTGATTTATAATGTATGTGGTTTATTCCACTCTCCTCTACTAGAACTACCTGATATACCAAGGCAGGGAATTTGAGCCTGAGTGAGGGGACAACACTTTGGAGTTTCTCGACAGAGGAGTCATGGTCTCACCTCCTTCGCATCAGCTCACATGTTGCCTTTTCTCTGAGACCTGTGTCAACAACCCTACTTAATACTGCATTCTGTGCCAGTATTAATGGAGATTGTGTCCCGTTGGCTCACAGATGACTCCTGAGCACCTACACGAGTCCCTGGCACTCAGCAGGTGCTCAGTAAGGTGGTGAATCTTGTCAGTTGTTCTGATGGATCCAAGCAGGTCTTTAAAATGCTAGGGATCATTTCAGAACAGCTCTTAAACAACTTCTGTATCTTGAATATTAAAGGGAAAATGGTCAGGAAGTGAGAACTAAAAGAAATAGTTCTTCATCACCTAGGTTTATGGGGTAGAAGAGAAAAGGCAGAAAGAGGAAGAGAGTCCTCACCTGGAATGAGTCATTGTGAAAAGGTAATTAAAATATTTGCCAGTGTTTCTCTTCAAGAGCGCTACACCCTCAAGAAATTGCTCTTTGTCAGATTATTAGAATCCTATCTAATAATTGGCAAGGGAAGAAATATAATTTAAATCCTTCTTAATAAAGCTAATTAGTGTTCTTATAGATAATGGTAAAACTTTTAAGAACTAACGAGAATGAAGTCAGGTAACTAATGAAGCCAACCGCAGGCCAGATTGCTCATTTAAGTGTCTTAAAATGTGAAGAAAGACTTCTCATATTATTTTTTTTCTATGTATGTGTCTTTGGGTAACAGACCTCAGAATGCATGCTAAATCACAGTACAGCATAACAAAGACCTCTGCAACGTTCAGTAATTTATTGGCCATCAACATTTTACAGTAAAGTATCCTTAATTTAAACCCTAATTTTAAATGATGATCTTTTGGGGTACCAAGGTGGCTCAGTAGGTTAAGCCTCTGACGTCAGGCTCAGGTCATGATCTCACGGTTCACAGGTATGAGCCCCACACTGGGCTCTGTGCTGACAACGCAGATGGATCCTGCTTTGGATCCTCTGTCTCCCTCTCTCTCTGCCCCTCTCTTGCTTGTGCTCACTCGCTCTTTCTCTCTCAAAAATAAATAAAAATTTTAAAAAAGATTGAAATGATGATCTTTTATCCTGATACTCCTCTACATTCTCTATAAAAGCAGAGTTCACCAAGTCCATTAAAAATGTAAATAAGACTGGGAGAAGAAATAATTGGAAACTAGTGAAAAGATTTGTTTTCCCAGGACTTCAGAAGCCTCCATTTCACATGGAGTCCAAGAATCGCCATTCAGCAATCTAATTAGAGAACTTGTTACCTGCATGACTATATGAACAGGAAATTTATCAAATTTTTAAATGTATACTGTATATATTTACATATATAAACATATATGACATATGTATCATATGACCTATGTGTCATACCATAGTTGATATACATTAGTTAAGATCCTATGGGGATAAGGTGCTTTGGCCAGGTATATTTCTTGGTTAGAATTACAATATCTCAGAGTTGGAATAAGATTTAAATATAATCTCATCTCAATAAACTTAATTATTTTTTAATATTTATTTCTGAGACAGAGTATGAACAGGTGAGGAGCAGAGAGAGAAGGGTCACAGAATCCAAAGCAGGCTCTAGGCTGTCAGCACAGAGAGCCTGAGGGGCTTGAACCCACAAAACCTGAGATCATAACTTGAGCCAAAGTTGTAATTCTCAACCCACTGAGCCACTCTGGAGCCCCCCATCTCAATGTACTTAGATGTGAACTCTCAGTGGCGGATCGCCCATCTCCTGCTGGAGCGCATCTGATGACGCAGCCCATCACTGCCTGTGAAGACTATCTTTCCTCTTTCCAACAGCCTGATGCTCAGAAGGTTCTGGCAGTGGCTAAGCAAACCCGCCTTGAAGTCAGATTGCATGGATTCAGATCCCTGCTACCAATTACAAGTATGACCTTTAGTAATTAACTCAACCCCTCTGAACCTCCACTTTCTTATATGTAAAATAGGGGCAAACACAGAACTCCCTTCCTGTGAAAATTAAGATTTAAACCACACAAAATGCAGGTTATTGAGTTAACTATATTGAAACCTGCATTGTTGTTATTACTGTCATGAATGTGGTTCTGCACACTGGTCCTGAACTATGTAGGGTTAGCCAGAGATTGTGTTAATCAGAATTAGACAAGACCACAATTCAGTATTTTCTTGGAATCTCAGGATTTTGTAGACTTCACGTAGCTTAGTAGAGGGGGAGATTGAATTTCAGTGAAAGAGCCACGTCTCTGGCATTGACCCTAAGATATATTCTAGAAATTACTTTTGAGGAAGAAGGGCCCTGAAGCCTTGATTTTCCTGAGAGTTGTGAATTCTCCTACAAATGCAGGAAGACCCAGAATTGATTGATTTGGTCTTGTTCGTTGGGTTCCAGTTAATGGAGGCTTTGCTCCATAATTGGCCTTTCCCTCAATTAGTCTAAATTAGTAAATTTTACCGTACATTTGTTACTGTCAAGAATAAATTAATAATTGAAGTGTGACATTATATAAATACCAGACTTTGATTTGTGCTTGTCATCTTTAGTATCTTTAGTACACATCAATTTTCCTGTTAAGTTCTTCCCAGTGACAAGAGCACAGAGCAGGTAAGGTGATCAGGAGAACTTTTATGGTACCTTTGTAAGCCACAAAAACAAAATAAAACAAAAAAACAAAAAGGTTATTCCCAACAAGCCAAGGGTCTTTATTTTTTTTTAACTTTTTTTTTTTTTTTTTTTTTGAGAGAGAGACAGAGTGGGAGTTGGAGAGGGGCAGAGAGAGATACACACACAGAATCCAAAGCCGGCTCCAGGCTCTAAGCTGTCAGCACAGAGCCTGATGCAGGGTTTGAACTCACAAACCCCAAGACCATGATCTGAGCTGAAGTGGGACACTTAACTGACTGAGCCATTCAGGCGCCCCTGAGCTGAAGATCTTTAAAAGGAATTATGTGGGCCTTGGGTTCCCATCCCGACTGCAGGGACCCTAGCAATCTGTCCCGTTCCTGGACCTCCCTTCTCACTTCTTGGCCCTGGTGCACCTCTCAGGAAGGGCTGAGCCCAGGCCTCTCGCCCTTAGTCCTACTACTTTGATGTGATAATACATGCACTCTCCTCATGGAGCCACAGGACACAAAACAAGGTGCTCCTCCTGTGATTCTGCTCCTCCCT